>NC_052086.1:47537259-47627259 GCF_015852505.1 Tachyglossus aculeatus | reverse complement strand
ACTGTACTAAGCGCTTGGGAAGTACAAGTTGGCAACATATAGAGACAGTCCCTACCCAACAGCGGGCTCACAGTCTAAAAGGGGGAGACAGAGAACAAAACCAAACATACTAACAAAATAAATAGAATAGATACGTGCAAGTAAAATAAATAGAGTAATAAATATGTACAGACATATATACATATATACAGGTGCTGTGGGGAAGGGAAGGAGGTAAGATGGGGGGATGGAGAGGGGGACGAGAGGAAAGGGGTGGGTCTTAGTCTGGGAAAGCCCATCATTATCATCATTAATAATGATGGGCTAGGGATAGTTTTCCATATGAGGGAACTGAGGCCCAGAGAAGTGAAGCGACTTGTCAGAAGTCACACAGCAGACAAGCAGGGGAGCCAGGATTAGAACCCATGACCTAATCAATAAATAATATTGATAGAAATAGAGTAAAACCTTGCTCCCCCGGCCCCCAGCAATCAATCAATCAATCGTATTTATTGAGCGCTTACTGTGTGCAGAGCACTGTACTAAGCGCTTATTCTGAAACAAGAATTTCAGAGTACCTCCACTGACAATTTCCTGTAAGCGCAAAAGAAAACTCTGTGTCCGCTGGGTCAACACGACTCCCTGTGTGAGATGGTAAAGAAGTGATGGTGGAGAAAACTTAACAGTATAAAATTAGCTCACATCTTAAAAAAAAGAAAAACAGAGCTCATAACGCTCCAACCTTCTTTCACCTAGGGAGAAGCAGTGAAGCCCAGTGGACAGAGAATGGGCCTGGGAATCGGAAGGACCTGGGTTCTAGTTCCGGCTCCGCCCCTCGTCTGCTGTGTGACGTTGGGCGAGGCACTTCACCTCTCTGTGCTTCAGGTGCCTCATCTGTAAAACGGGGATTTCAACTGTGAGCCCCATGTGGGACATAGACTGCGCCCAACCTGATTACCTCGTACTTACCCCCAGTGCTTTGAACAGCGTCTGGCGCATAGTAAGCGCTAAACAAATACCATTAAAAATTAAAAAAATAAGTAAATAAAAAACTCCAGCTAGAAAAGGAGGCTTCCAGAGATGGCAGTCTCAGGCTGTGGCATTTTAATAACAACTATGAGCCAGGGGAAAATAAAGGAAACACAAAGAGTTTTCTTGGACACTCTGTGAACGGGCTTTGGGATTGAGAGCCCAATAGCTAGACCAACAGTACGGAATGCGAAAAAAAACCCAACAAACAAACAAAAAAAAAAACAAAACACCTTCCTGTATTTACATTGTCAGGACTTCAACCCTGTTCATATGCAACTTGAATGCAACGTTTTAAAAAGACTCTGCCCCGGCCGAAGTAACCGTCCCCCTCTCCATCCCCCCATCTTACCTCCTTCCCTTCCCCACAGCACCTGTATATATGTATATATGTTTGTACATATTTATTACTCTATTTATTTATTTATTTATTTTATTTGTACATATCTATTCTATTTATTTTATTTTGTTAGTATGTTTGGTTTTGTTCTCTGTCTCCCCCTTTTAGACTGTGAGCCCACTGTTGGGTAGGGACTGTCTCTCTATGTTGCCAATTTGTACTTCCCAAGCGCTTAGTACAGTGCTCTGCACATAGTAAGCGCTCAATAAATACGATTGATGATGATGATGGCTTATCGTACTCTTCTTTGGATCGAGGCTAAGCAAATAACTCAAGCCCGTCTAACTGGGGGTCTTGGCAAAACGGACGGTCACTTCCCCTGGACCGCGCAGGTTCCGATGAATGCCGCGGCGTTTGTCCACTCAAGACAACAGCCACTTCCAGCTCCATTCAGCAGAGACACATTCATGCCCAGCACGCAACTAAAAGAGCAAAATTGACAAGTCATATTTTCCACTGAAAACACGCTGGGCTGGTCTCATTCAGAAAAATATACCCCGTGGGTGGACTGAAAGCATTTTGAAGCCCTGTACTTTCCAAATATCTAGTGCACCTGGAGGCAGGCCAATTATAACCACCTGCCTTCCGCTCCTCCTTTGCTGTTTGAGGTAAAATCGGCCTTGATTTCTATCACACAAATATCCTCTGCACGTTTGTAAGCACATCTATTTCAAACCTTCCTTCCCCATCTTCACTCCATCAGTTCACCATAGCACTTTTCTATCCATCCCTTCACTTTCTTTGCGAATCTTTCCACTGCCACAGCCTCCAACTTTGCCTTGCTTTCTCAATTCTCTATATTCAACACTTACCTGAAGATGTTGTCTCTTGCCCAAGATTTTAAATCAGGTTTATTTCTATCCATTATTGAAAATTTGTGACTGCGTAAAGAAATGCTGTGATCACTGCAAAATCTGCCAGGCAATCTGGCTCAGAAAGATACCTGGTTTCTCCCCGCTGGGCTGCCTCTGACTCTCCACAGGGCTAATTAATTTTATCATTATTATCATTATGGTATTTCTTAAGTGTTTACTATGTGCCAGGCACTGTATTAAGTGCTGGGGGGTGGGGGGGAATACAAGCAAATTCATTCACTCATTCATTCATTCAATCACATTTATTGAGCGCTTACTGTGTGCACAGCACTGGACTTGGGAAGTCCAAGTTGGCAACATCTAGAGACGGTCCCTACCCAACAGCGGGCTCACAGTCTAGAAGGGGGAGAGAGACAACAAAACAAAACACATTAACAAAATAAAATAAATAGAACAGTAAATATCTACAAGTAAAATAGAGTAATAAATCTGTACAAACATATATACAGGTGCTGTGGGGAGGGAAGGAGGTAGGGCGGGGGGGATGGTGGGGGGAGAGGAAGGAGGGGGCTCAGTGTGGGAAGGCCTCCTGGAGGAAGTGAGCTCACAGTAGGGCTTTGAAGGGAGGAAGAGAGCTAGCTTGGCGGATGTGGGGAGGGAGGGCATTCCAGGCCAGGGGGAGGATGTGGGCCAGGGGGGTCGACGGCGGGTCGGGTGAGAACGAGGCACGGTGAGGTGGTTAGAGGTGGCAGAGGAGCGGAGGGTGAGGGAGGGCTGGGCTGGAGAAGGAAAGAAGGGAGGAGAGGTAGGAGGGGGCGAGGTGATGCCCACTCTTGAAGCCGAGAGTGAGGAGTTTTTGCCTGATGCATAGGCTGACTGATAGCCACTGGAGATTTTTGAGGAGAGGAGTAACATGCCCAGAGCGGTTCTGCACAAAGATGACCCGGGCAGCAGCGTGAAGTATAGATTGAAGTGGGGAGAGACAGGAGGATGGGAGATCAGAGAGGAGGCTGATGCAGTAATCCTGTTGGGACAGGATAAGAGATTGAGCCAGCAAGGTAGCGGTTTGGATAGAGAGGAAAGGATGGATCTTGGCGATGTTGCGGAGGTGAGACCGGAAGTTTTTGTTGATGGATTGGATGTGAGGGGTGAACGAGAGAGCAGAGTCGAGGATGACACCAAGACTGCTTCCTTGTGAGACGGGAAGGATGGTAGTGCCGTCAACAGTGATGGGAGAGTCAGGGAGAGGGCAGGGTTTGGGAGGGAAGATAAGGAGTTCAGTCTTGGACATATTGAGTTTTAGATGGCGGGCAGACAACCAGATGGAGATGTCCTGAAGGCAGGAGGAGACCCGAGCCTGAAGGGAGGGAGAGAGAGCAGGGGCAGAGATGTAGATTTGGGTGTCATCAGCGTAGAGATGATAGTTGAAGCCATGGGAGCGAATGGGTTCACCAAGGGAGTGAGTGTAGATAGAGAACAGAAGGGAACCGAGAACTGACCCTTGAGGAATCCCTACAGTAACGGGATGGGAGGGGGAGGAGGAGCCCGCAAAAGAGACTGAGAATGAACGGCCGGAGAGATAAGAGGAGAACCAGGAGAGGACAGAGTCTGTGAAGCCAAGGTTGGGTAGCAAATCGGGTTGGACACAGTCCCTGTCCCACACGGGACTCACAGTCTCAATCCCCGTTTTACAGATGAGGTAACAGAGGCCCAGAGAAGTGAAATGACTGGCCCAAGGTCACACAGCAGACAAACGGCAGAGCCGGGACTAGAACCCAGGAGCTTGCAGCACTGAACCACTGACTTTACGGGTCCCAACCGGTACAAAGCAGTCTAAGCACAATGCAAGGTCCCAAATTCAACCTGGATTCTGAACTGAGCTTTTATTTCCCGCAGCAATGGCCAGGTTGGTAAAGGGGAGGCAGGGCCTTTAAATGGCTCAATTCTGGTGGTGGGCCGGGGGCTTCCTCCCAGAGGCTTAGTTACTACAAGTCCTCATAGAGAAAGTAAATACGGAGCAGCAAAAGCAAGCCCGAAGGTAAATTAAGCAAGCTTCTTTATCTGACCTTAACTTCCTGAGGAGAACCCTCCACCCAACTCTTGCTGGGCTCATCGAGATTTGAAAAAAGGCGTAAAACAATGCTTAATCTGGGGAGTTTGGGAGATCGCTCCAGCTTTCCAATTACAAAGGAGTCGGGCTCCCCCTTCTAGACTGTGAGCCCACTGTTGGGTAGGGACCATCTCTATATGTTGCCAACTTGGACTTCCCAAGCGCTTGGCACAGTGCTCTGCACACAGTAAGCGCTCAATAAATACGATTGATTGATTGACTGATGGAGGGCAAGCCCACCCGGTTCTGCCAGCCAGCGAGCCCCTCAGGCTGACCTTAATCCGGGCAACCTGAGTTGGGGTCACACGAGGACAAATCCAGTCGGTTTCCAGCAGGCTGGAGCATCCTCCTGTCCCCTCTCTGCTGCCGAGTCAAATAGAGAGAGGGAGGAGAAGGAGGCTGAAGGGATATTTACAAACTCTCAATTATTTCGGCTCTAGCTTTAGAGAACTGGGGCCAAAACCAAGGAGAACTAGTAAATCTAGTCTGACTTTTGCCTATCGGGGCTAATTGCTTGTTATTGCTACAGCCAGGACCATCGCCATTCTCGGCATTATAATAATAATGATGGTATTTGTTAAGCACTTACCATGTGCAAAGCACAGTTCTAAGCACTGGGGAGGTTACAAGGTGATCAGTTTGTCCCACGTGGGGCTCACAGTCTTAATCCCCATTTTACAGAGGAGGGAACTGAGGCACAGAGAAGTGAAGTGACTTGCCCAAAGTCACCCAGCTGACAAGTGGCGGAGCTGGGATTTGAACCCTTGACCTCTGACTTCAAAGCCCGGGCTTTTTCCACTGAGCCACGCTGCTTCTATACTGAGCACCTGCAATTTGCTGAGCAACAAATGAGGCACTTAGGAGACTACAAGACTAGCGGTCCGTCCCAAGCCCATCCCAATCAATCAATAGTATTTACTGAACGCTTACTAGGTGCAGAGCACTATACTGAGCGCTTGGGAGAGTGCAATGCAACAGAATTAGCAGGCACATTCCCTGCCCACAATGAGCTCACGATCTAGCGGCCAGAGCCCTTAAGGCCATTTAAAGGGCTCGCCCACTTTGACGCACTGGCATGGGCCCGTATTTTTCAATTTCAGGATTCGGGCAGGATTGTCCAGTGTCTGCCAGCCATGGGTCAGGTCTCAAAAACCCCACCTAGTCAGAACCGACCAAGGGCCACCTCAGATCCCTTGCCCTGCCTTGAAAATCCTCCTTCTCTCTAAGTTGTGCAATTTAGTGCTTCTCAAACACGGCCAACCAATGATTTTGAGGTCGTCACCAGGAAACGAAACTAACAATTCAGATAACGAATTATCTCCCTGAAAATGTCATCTCCCGTGGATTCTACTATGTTTATATTGGCCTGGATAACAATCAATCGATGGTATTTATTGAGCACTTACTATGTGCAGAGCACTGTACTAAGTGCTTGGGAGAGTAGAATACAACAGAATTAGCTGACATCTTCCCTGCCCAAAATGAGCTTACAGTTTCGAGGGTTTTAACATCAACTTAAAACCAACAATTCACCCACCAGATGCCCCACAAAACGGCGTGGCCATTACTTATAGCTATATAAGTATATAACATTACTTCTGTGGTTTCGTGTTCAGGATGTTGACTCTGGGGTCTTCTCTGCGAGGACTGCGTGCTCTCTGCCTGCAGAGCTGGCACAAACCGACCTCCCCACCGAAAAGCACACGCTTTAAGCGTTCTTTAAAACGATTTTTTCCAGAGCCCTGGAACCAGAAGAGATATATATGGACCTGGCTAAGAGATACACTCATGACTAAACCACTAGAGCGTGTAAAGCTCCTTGTGCACCACATCTCGCACTTCTGCTGACTTTCCCAAGTACTCAGTTTTCCCCCTCGAGGCTGTCAGCCTGTTGTGGGCAGAGAATGTGTCTGTTTTACTATAATATTCTACTCTCCCAAGCGCTTAGTAATAATAATAATAATAATGATGGCATTTGTTAAGCGCTTACTAGGTGCAGAACACTGTTCTAAGTGCTGGGGGCGGATACAAGGTGATCAAGTTGTCCCACATGGGGCTCAAACTTAATCCCCATTTTACAGATGAGGTAACTGAGGCTCAGAGAAGTTAAGTGACTTGCCCAAGGTCACACAGCAGACATGTGGTGGAGCCAGGATTCGAACCCATGACCTCTGACTCCAAAGCCCGGGCTCTTTTCCACTGAGCCACGCTGCTCCTCTACAGTGCTCTGCATACAGTAAGTGTTCAATCAACTGTCTGACTGACTACCCCTTCTGGCTGTGCAAAGAACAAATGTGCCTTCTTTTGCTACCGATATTGTTTCGTGGGGCTTTTTTTTTGGTTTGGGGCTTTTTTCTGGTTCTCATAATATATTGGAAAAGACCCTCCCAATCGTACTCAACAACGGCTCGCCAAACGGATGAGAGCCCATCCATTTGGAGTGGAGTCTGCTGCTGTTGCACGTTCAGTGTTTTTCTGTTCTGCAACCAGAGACCACACCTGCTCTCTCTCCCAGCTGCCACACAAGGCAAGCAGTGGGGCACGGGGGTGGGGGGAGACTGGGTGAGGAGTGTGTGCCGAGCCACCCGCGCTACCAACACGACTGCAAAAACAACCCGAGCACATGTCCCACTGGTGGTGAGATTTACATTTCACCTCTTCATCACTGGTGTCTGAGTAATAATAATCATAACGATGGCATTTGTTAAGCGCTTACTGTTCTAAGCGCTGGGGAAGGTCATCAGGGTTGTCCCACGGGGGGCTCCCAGTCCCCATTTTCCAGGTGAGGTAACTGAGGCCCAGAGAAGTGAAGTGACTTGTCCAAGCGGAGCCGGGATTTGAACCCATGACCTCTGACTCCAAAGCCCGGGCTCCTTCCACTGAGCGATGCTGCTTCTCAACCAAATGGCAAAGGGCAAATAACAGTGCCCAGCCGCACTTCCAAGGACAAAATATGCAAGAGACTCTTCCTCAAAGAATGCAGTCTCACCATTGGCATCATCTTCAAATCGAAGGATGATTACCAATAGAGCTCACTGCAATCCACCAGTGGTAGTTACTGAACGCTTAGACTACCCCTCTAGACTGTAAGCTTGCTGTGGGCAGGGAACATATCTACCAACTGTTACACTGTACTCTCCAAAGTGCTTAGAACAGTGCTCTGCACACACTGTCCTAAGCGCTTTGGAGAGTTCAATACAACAGTCGTTACCTGCCCACAAGAACCTTACAGCACTGCACCTTGAGGATGCTCAATAAACTCCACTACTACTATCTCTTTTTCTCCTTGTCTTTATCACTGTTCTCCTCAAAGGAATTTGCAGTTTCTCCCACCCTCCCTTCCCAAGATATACTGCTCCCACCTACTTCTTAAAGGCACAACTATCCAGCGCTTAGAACAGTGCTTTGCACATAGTAAGTGCTTAACAAATGCCATTATTATTATTATGATTATTTCTAATTTTATTTTCCCTCATAAGGGCGTAAGACCGTGTGCTCAATCCCTTCCAGCCCAAAACATCACACTCCATCCAGCACTGCGGCTTTTGGAGGAATCGTGGGCTGCCTGCCCTTCAGGACAGCTTGGGTAGGGTAGAAATATAGAATTATATTATAAACCTGACCCTTTATTATTATGGAATATATTGAACACTCAGTTAGGGCGAAGTACTGTGGAAAGCACTGGAGACCACAGAAACTATTTCATACGTGCTCTAATTGTGAGAAGCTGTTTTAAAACCAAAAAAGTTCTCATTTCTCGAGGGCATTCCATAAAATCTCAATTCTGAGACAAAGATGGAGTTACTATGTTGTGCCATCTGCCTAAAAAGTAAGTTAGAAAATTACTTCTGCGGAATCCAGCTAAAGTGCACTTGGATAAAACGGAATCATGTCTTCCACAGAGAAAAGGCACTACCTGAAACTCCTTTACACCCTTTATCTCCTTGGTAAAGAAATGACAATCACCCCCAAACACTCAGTAGGTATACATCCCGGCTCCGCCACTTGTCTGCTGTGTGACCTTGGGCAAGTCCCTTCACTTCTCTGGGCCTCCGTTACCTCGTCTGTAAAACGGGGATTGAGACTGTGAGCCCCACATGGGACAGGGACTGTGTTCAACCTGATTTGCTTGTATCCACCCCAGAGCTTAGTACAGTGCCTGGCATGGAGTGTTTACCAAATACTATAATTATTATCATTATTATAATCAATCAATGGCATTGATTGAACACTTTCTGTGTGCACAGCACTGTATTAAGTGCCTAGGAGACTACAATGTAACAGAATTGGTAGATGTATTCCCTGCCAACGGGAGACAGTAAAACATAAAGGAAAAGTGCTCACTATCCAAAGGCCTGAGAAAGCACATTATGTTTTCCCTAGTGGGAAATTCCTTTAGTGGGTAGTGTTGCTGAAAATGAGTCCCTCAGGCAGGTAAAAGATTAGCACGATTATAAGCCAAACGGGGAGATTTCTAAACTTAGGGTGCATTATTTCAGTACCATGACACTCTTCCTGATGAACTCTTGGCATTTTCTCCTGATAGAGAGTACTTGCTTTCTGACGTGCTCTCTTGTGGACCTGGAGTCATGGATTGAGTAATAGTAGCTGATAGAGCCTGTTGATGTAACTTCAGACTAGTAATGCATTTCCAAAATAGGCACTATAGATAGCAGATTCTATTTTTAGTAAGGGAAAGTAAGATCCAAAAGCAAAACCCCAGAGAATATCAACCAGAAACCAGTGGTCACATGCCCCACTGATATAGGCATACAGTTGGAAAATGGACTTAAATTCTAGCAGCCAGAAAGTTAAAAAATCCTTCAAAGAATAGGAATTGTGGTATTTGTTAAATGCTTACTTCGTGCCAAGCACTGTACTAAGCAACAGGGTAGATTCAAGATAATTTCAAGTCTTCGTACAGTGCTTTGCTCACAGTAAGCGCTACATAAATACAACTGAATAAATAATCAGGTCCGACATGGGGCTCACAGTCTAAGCAGGAGGGAGGAGAGGTACTGAATCCCTATTTTGCAGATGAGGAAACTGAGGCACAGAGGAGAGAAGTGACTTGTCCAAGGCCACACAGCAGACAAATGATGGAACTGGGATTAGCTCTTTCAATTAGGCCGTGTTGCTTCCCCAAAAATGCAAGAGTAAAACACAGTTCACTCAATAAATCACATTTCCCCCCACCTTTCTCCTCACTCTCGGCTCTCTTCCTCCCTTTCCTCCAACCCAATTCCTACTTCTCACCCCACCCCAATTTCTCCTACACTAAGCCTTTTTCCTCTTCAAACCAACTTCCCGTTCAGTTGGAGTGCACAGTTAAAGAGGATTCCACGGACACTTTGGCAACCTGCTTAAAGTTCAACTACCTTGCCTTCCTGAAATGATAGTTACCTCAATTCACATTCTCATTGCGCTGTGCTGACCCAGATACTAAGTTACTCCCTGATAATAAGGAACGCACTTTTGGGGGCGTGCATTACTCCTCAGTGGCTCTTAGGAACCATTTCCTGAAATGACCGGAGAGTGGGGGGTAGAAGGCTAGGAGAGTGAAGGACAGAAGGGGAAGAAGGGAAGGGAGAAGAGCCAAGAGAAGGGGAAGAGGAGGAAAGGGGTGAAAGAAGACAGGAAGAGGAAGGAAGGGAAAGGATGAGGGAAGGAGAAGGGTAGGAAGGGGAAGTAGAGGGAGATGAGGGAGCAGAGAGTAAAGACAGGAAAAGAGAGTGGAGGATGGGGAGAGAAGGATATAATAATAATAATAATGGCATTTATTAAGCGCTTACTATGTGCAAAGCACTGTCCTAAGCGCTGGGGAGGTTACAAGGTGATCAGGTTGTCCCAAGGGAGGTTCACAGTCTTAATCCCCATCTTACAGATGAGGGACTGAGGCACAGAGAAGTTGACTTGCCCAAAGTCTCACAGCTGACAGTTGGCGGAGCCGGGATTTGAACTCATGACCTCTGACTCCAAAGCCCGGGCTCTTTCCACTGGGCCACGCTGCTTCTGTGAACGGAGGGAGGAGGGGAAAGGAAGAGATACACAGGAAAATACAGGCAAAGACGAACTGGGTCGATAGAAGGGGAAGCGTCTGAGATACGAGGAAAGAGCATTACAAGAGTGAGAGAAAGAGAATAATAATAATTATGGTACTTGTTAAGCACTTATTACGTGCCAGGCTCTGTTTTAAGCGCTGGAGTAGATCCGAGAAAATCACGTTTGACTCAGTCCCTGTCCCAGTAGGGTTCACACTCTTAATCCCCATTTTACGGATGAGGTAACTGAGGCCCAGAGAAGTGAAGTGGCTTGCCCAAGGTCAAACAGGTGGCGCAGCCAGGATTAGAACCCAGGTCCTTCTGACTCCCAGGACCGGGCTCTAGCCATTGAGCCACACTGCTATCTGCTAAGCCACAAGGGAAAGGATAAGACAGGACACGGTCAATGAGAAGCCCTACCTAACCTGACTGAAAAATAGGTAATTCTAGTATGTGTGGGAACATATCAGAAGGTGAGTACTCTTTATCGGGATAAAATGCACAGAGTTCATCAGGAAGAGTGTCATGGTACCGAAATAACGTACCCTAAATGTACAAATGTCCTTGTTTTGTTTGAAATTGTAATAGTCTATCACCTGCCCTGGAGACCCACTTGTCAGGGAACATTACAAAGCACCTCTGCTTAAAATTAGCTATAATATGGCTTTCCTAAAGGAAGCATAATAGCTCCAAATCATAATTCCTCTTTAAAAAAAGGAAATTAAAGTTTATGTGACATATACCTGAACTTTCTTTGGGGGGAATTAAACTGACATCACCAAAATGGGATGTATCTTTCCTGTTGATGTTCTTGTACTCATAGGATAACTGAATAATCAGAATCTGCTCACTCACTGAAGTACTTTATGCATTCATTCAATTGTATTTACTGAGCGCCTACTGTGTGCAGAGCACTGTACTAAGTGCTTGGAAAGTACAATTTAACAATAAAGAATATTACATAAATAATAATAAATCATAATAAATGTAAATGGTAAACCATAATATCATAATAAATAATAAAAATATAATAGATGAATAAATATTTAAATTGCTGAATTCTGCAATAAATTCAGCAATACATTTTACAACTGTACTATATCGTGAATGAACAAAACTCATGTACCTGTGAAATACTCGTTCGAGTCCCTGTTTAAGATTCTTACCAAAGATATATTTAAGCAATCCATGGACTAAAGGAGTCATACGTGCACAGGACCTGAAGAATATGAAGGCCTTTCCTAAGTTTGACTGCTCTTAAAGACCAAGTAACATTTTCCAATGGATGACTGTAGCAGCAGGTTTCCTTCCAGAGTAAAATACTTAGGACACATTGTCCCTGATGGTACTTATTAAGTTCCCACTGTTGATTGCCAATTTGTACTTCCCAAGCGCTTAGTACAGTGCTCTGCACATAGTAAGCGCTCAATAAATACGATTGATTGATTGATTGATTGTTGATGGAGCATTGGATTAGGTGCTTGGGAACATATAATAAGAATAAAAGGTGTGGCCATGCCCTCATCAATCAGATTTATTGAGAACTGGCTGTGTGCAGAGCACTGTGATAAGCACTTGAGAGAGTACAATAGAACAGATTTGACAGACATATGCCCTGCCCACAAGGAGCTTACAGCCCTTGAGAAATCTGTCATCTAATGGTCACCGCTTATTCAGTAAAGCCTCACATAATATTGTCAATTTTGAGAAAATGATGTGTTGGGCAAATCCATGGTATAGGCATCCTTCAGCTGATGGGATTTGCAGGATGCTCTGCACATAGTAAGCGCTCAATAAATACGATTGATGATGATGATGAGATCCTCATGATTTCCAACTTTTCATTATTGAATTAATATGTGCCAGGCACTGTACTAAACACTGGGGTGGATACAAGGAAATCGGATTGGACACAGTCCCTGTCCCATGTGGGGCTCACAGGCTCAATCCCCATTTTCCAGATGAGGTAACTGAGGCCCAGAGAAGTGAAATAAGCCAAGGTTAAAATCCATGACCTTCTGATTCCCAAACCCGTCCTCTGTCCACTATGCCATGCCGCTTCTCAAGAACATTATCTGTTTCTAATAAAGCACCAGCTTAAACAAATATTTATTCTAAGTGCTATTTTAATGCCTTATGGTTATGAATCAAATAGTTTTCCCATAAAATGCAATTCTGATTGTTCTGTGGAACAAACCATTTATTGCACATAGGGCATTAACTTAAGAAAGCTGAGCAAAAGCCTACACGGCACGGAAAGCTTCCAGCTTTCATACAGTACTGAATCCAATCCTCAGCCGATCGGGGCAGGAGGAGCAAAGAGGTCCAAATACACAGGATTGAGCAGTACTACAAAATATGGCTCCAGTTTATTTGAATTCAGTCAAAACTGAGTCCCACCGTATGGCATTTCCACTTCCAGCAGCCTGCACCTCCTGCTGCTTCTGTCAGACAGTCAACCGTATTTACTGAGCGCTTAAGATGCGCAGAGCACTGTGCTAAGTGCTTGGGAGAGCATGCTATAACGATGTAACAGACACATTCCCCGCCTGAAACGAGCTTACAGTCTAGAGGGAGGAACAGACATTAGTAATAATGATAATAATGGCATTTATAATTGTCTGCTCCTGCTAGAGAATAATAATAATACTAATTATGGTGTTTGTTAAGCACTTACTATGTGCCGAGCACTGTTCTAAGCGCTGGGGTAGATACAAGGTAATCAGTTTGTCCCATGGGGGGGCTCACAGTCTCCATCCCCATTTTCCAGATGAGGTAACTGAGGCCCAGAGAAGTGAAGTAAGCCAGGGTTAAAATCCATGACCTTCTGATTCCCAAACCCGTCCTCTATCCACTATGCCATGCCGCTTCTCAAGAACATTATCTGTTTTTAATAAAGCACCAGCTTAAACAAATATTTATTCTAAGTGCTATTTTAATGCCTTATGGTAATAAATCAAATAGTTTTCCCATAAAATGCAATTTTGATTGTTCTGTGGAACAACCGTTTATTGCACATAGGGCAAATATGACTGAATGAATTAATTAATTAATTAATTAACTTAAGAGAGCTGAGCAAAAGCCTACATGGCATGGAAAGCTTCCAGCTTTCATACAGTACTGAATCCAATCCTCAGCCCATCGGGGCAAGGGGAGCAAAGAGGTCCAAATACACGGGATTCAGCAGTACTACAAAATATGGCTCCAGTTTATTTGAATTCAGTCAAAACTGAGTCCCACCGTACGGCATTTCCACTTCCTCCCAGCAGCCTGCACCTCCTGCTGCTTCTGTCAGACAGTCAACCGTATTTACTGAGCGCTTACGGTGTGCAGAGCACTGTGCTAAGTGCTTGGGAGAGTACGCTATAGCGATGTAACAGACACATCCCCCGCCCGAAACGAGCTTACGGTCTAGAGGGAGGAACAGACATTAGTAATAATAATAATAATGGCATTTATAATTGTCTGCTCCTGCTAGAGAATAATAATTATTATTATTATGGTGTTTGACAACCTGATCACCTTGCAACCTCCCCAGCGCTTAGAACGGTGCTTTGCACATAGTAAGTGCTTAATAAAAGCCATTATTATTATTATTATGTGCCGAGCACTGTTCTAAGCGCTGGGGTAGATCCAAGGTAATCAGGTTGTCCCCCATGGGGCTCACAGTCTTAATCCCCAGTTTACAGATGAGGGAACTGAAGCTCAGGGAAGTTAAGTGACTTGTCCAAGGTCACAAAGCAGACAAGTGGCAGAGTCGGGATTAGAACCCACGTCCTCTGACCACCAAGCCCGTGCTCTTTGCATTAAGCCATGCTGTCCGGGTGATACCAACAGACACCAATGCGGTCAGCGAGTGAAGGCCACGGACAGCCCAACACTATTGGAACAAAACACATTCCCCGAAGCCTGCCTTTATTTCTGAGGTTCCGATGTCATTTTCAGAATCGGAGAAAACCCACTTGGAAACGGGGTTCCCACAACCCTTAAGGAACAAGTGTCGAGTTCAAACTGTATTGCATCAAAACTGCTACGCAGACATTTTTATCCGGTTCTTCTGCATTTCTGGACTAAATAAGTAAAACTGGGGATGGCAGGCACCTTCAGATAAAAGATCAAAATCAAGGGTTCTTCTCCCTAACTCTGTTAGAAAGTCAAAAGGTACTAAAATCTTGCCTCACGTTTTTCAGGAAGAGAGAAAACGGCTGAATTAATCTTCCCTCTCTTAAAACAAGTTCTAATATAAAAGGAGGTTTTTATGCAGTGATACTGAGCCTATCACAGTAAGTGAATTTACTAGAATTTACACTTTATAAACTGTGAACCTCTTTTGGGTAGGGATTGTCTCTGTTGCCAAATTGTACTTTCCAGGAGCGTAGTAGAGTGCTCTACACACAGTAAGAGCTCATCATCATCATCATCATCATCAATCGTATTTATTGAGCGCTTACTGTGTGCAGAGCACTGTATAAGAGCTTGGGAAGTACAAGTTGGCAACATATAGAGACAGTCCCTACCCAACAGTGCGCTCAATAAATACGACTGAATGAATGAATTTCCCTCTAAGAATTAAATGTGCCAGTGGCTTAGTAAACTTATTAGTGTCTGAAAAACACATAAAGCCCAGTACCACTTGACCTTAATAATAATAATGGCATTTGTTAAGCGCTTAATATGTGCGACGCACTGTTCTAAGCGCTGGGGAGGTTCAAGGTGATCAGGTTGTCCCACGTGGGGCTCACAGTCTTAATCCCCATTGTACAGATGAGGTAACTGAGGCGCAGAGAAGTTAAATGACGTGCCCAAGGTCACAGAACAGTCGTGTGGGGGAGCCGGGATTAGAACCCATGACCTCTGACTCTTAATGACCTCTTAATCCCCACAGCACTCTTCTTTCCAGTTACTCCGGGAGCGGCACTAACCTTTATGCTTTTCGCAGCAGTGTCGGTGCAATTTTCGAGCCTCTGACCCTTCCATTATTCCATGAGACATTAGCAGCTGCAGGAAACGGCGATGGGCATCGGTCATGTTGTTGGCCATTGTGGGACTGAACCCTGCTGGGGAGAGAAAGGGCAAGAGATATGAGGGATCTTTCCCAACCTTCCATTATTGCAAATTCCCGGTAGATTAAATCCTAACATGTCAGTTCTTCAGATCCCATCAACTTCTGTCTTTGAGGCACGGGATTTCTCCTGGAAGTCAAAAATGCAACTAGGGATTGCACATCTCTAGAGAGCAAAAAGAAGGGGCTAATTTATGGCAATTTGGGGTAGGCTAACTTCCTCTAAAGAAATGAACTACTCAATGATCTGCAAAATAAGATCAAGCCAAATCAATTGGTTTCTAAAGGTCAAAAGTTCCTCACCTCTAGAGTTGCGATATTACTAGTGTAGGATCTGCCCTAATCAATCACTGGAATTTACTGATCACAGAAAGCACTTGCCCTAAATAATGATCTACCAACTCTGATGTACTGTTCTCTCCCAAGTGCTTAGGAAAGTGCTTTGAACCCAGAGAGCACTCAATAAATACCACTGACTGATTAAATTAAATGACTTAAAACTTTGCAATAAAAGGATGCCATGTTCCACAAACAGTACACCTTTTAACTTTGAATATCTCTCCCTTTCCTGTATGGAACTCTCTCACCTTGATGGAAATCTACTCCAAAATGCCAGGCCTTAATTTTTATCCCCAACTCTGATCCCCAGTATCTGTCTTTCCTTTCCTAGCTCATGAAATGTAAGTTGTTTGAGGGAAAGGATCATCTCGTCTAAAATTTTACCAAAACACCAAAGCAGCTACGTTCAATGAAAATCACAATTATCTTTAAATCTGATAATTTTCCCTGGAAAGAGCTTGAGACTGGCGGTCAGGGGCTGTTGGAATCAATTTTATTGAATGCTTTGTGCAGAGCACTGTCCTCAGTGCTTAGGAGATTGTGAAAATAAGATTTCATATACCAGGCGTATAAAGAGAAAACAAAGTGGAGAGTTCACTAAATTCTCTAGATAGACATCTCTGTTTCATTCTGGTTCTGCACATCTAGCCATAAAAGTTTCATTATTTAGGGCAGCACCTTAGAATACCCCAATCCCACAAAGATTATGGTAACAGCCACCAGACTGCTGGATATTCTGGGCCTGACATTCTCCATGAGTAAGTGCTCTGTAAATACCATTATAAATAATAATATTAATAATAATTGTGGTACTTGTGAAGCGCTTATTATGTAGCAGGCACAGTATTAAGCGCTAGGGTAGTTACAAGATAATCAGGTAGGGCACAGTCCCTGCCCTACATGGGGCACCCAGTTTTAATCCCCATTTTACAGATGAGGTAATTAAGGCACAGAGAAGTAAAATGACTTGCCTAAGGTCACACAGCAAACAAGTGGTAGCGCCGGAATTAGAAACCAGGTCCTTCTTACTCCCAGGCCCGTGCTCTATCCACCACTGGTACTGGGCATAGTTGAGCTGGGCAGAGTTACGCAAAATTCAATATTTAGAAAATCAAATTTTCAAAAAGAAGAGTTATTAATTCAATTAATCCATTGGTGGTTACACTAAAATTAGCAGGTGGCTGCACTTGGGACTTGTCCCCTGAGGGACAGGGATCGTGTCTATTTCTCAGCTGTGTATTCTTTCCTGGGGCTTAGTAATAGTAATAATAATAATTATGGTATTTGTTAAGTGCTTACTATGTGCCAGTCACTGTTCTAAGTGCTGGGGTAGACACAAGCTAATCAGGTTGTCCCACGTGGGGCTCACAGTCTTAATCCCCATTTTACAGATGCGGTAACTAAGGCACAGAGAACTGAAGTGACTCGCCCAGGGTCACACAGCAGACAAGTGGCGGAGCCGGGATTAGAACCCACGTCCTCTGACTCCCAAGCCTGTGCTTTCTAGACTGTGAGCCCACTGTTGGGAAGGGCCCGTCTCTATATGTTGCCAACTTGTACTTCCCAAGCGCTTAGTACAGTGCTCTGCACACAGTAAGCGCTCAATAAATATGATTGAATTAATGAATGAATTTATTGAGCGCTTACTGTGTGCACAGCACTGTACTAAGCGCTTGGGAAGTACAAGTTGGCAACCCAGATGGTCCCTACCCCACATTGGGCTCACAGTCTAGAAGGGGGAGACAGGCAACAAAACAAGACATATTAACAAAATAAAATAAATAGAATAATAAATATGCACAAGGAAAATAAATACGGTAATAAATCTGTACAAACATATATACAGGTGCTGTGGGAGGGGAAGGAGATAGGGCGGGGGGATGGGGAGGGGGAGAGGAAGGAGGGGGCTCAGTCTGGGAAGGCCTCCTGGAGGAGGTGAGCTCTCAGTAGGGCTTTGAAGGGAGGAAGAGAGCTAGCTTGGTGAATGTGGGAAGGGAGGGCATTCCGGGCCGGGGGAGGACGTGGGCCGGGGGTCGACGGCGGGACGGGCGAGAACAAGGCACAGTGAGGAGAACGAGGCACAGTGAGGAGAACGAGGCACAGTAATGCCATGAACATTATGAAAATGGTATCTTCCTGCGGAGGATTTGATTACCGTGCTAGTGGTTTGCACAGTGTTACTGGCACTTTCTCTTCCCTGACTTACATTCCCAGTGGGACATAAAGCGTTGGACACAAGTAGGTGAGTAAAGTTACTGCAAAGTGCACTTTTCTTTTTTACACGCAGGACCCATTTGACAGCAAATCTGACCTCAGCAGCGTGCACTCATTCGTTCATTCTTTCAATCGCATTTACAGAGCACTTACTGTGGGCAGGGCACTGTTCTAAACGCTCGGGAGAGTACGACGTTAGGCTCTGAACTGGTCCTCTGGCCGGAGAACCTTGGCTACTAATGACATCATCATCATCATCATCAATCGTATTTATTGAGCGCTTACTGTGTGCAGAGCACTGTACTAAGCGCTTGGGAAGTACAAATTGGCAACATATAGAGACAGTCCCTACCCAACAGTGGGCTCACAGTCTAAAAGGGGGAGACAGAGAACAAAACCAAGCATAGTAACAAAATTAAATAAATAGAATAGATATGTACAAATAAAATAAATAAATAGAGTAAAAAATATGTACAAACATATATACATATATACAGGTGACATGGTCCCAGCAAGCAGATCTGGGACTGGATTCTGGGTCTACGGACTCTCAGATCTGTGGGTCTGATGGCAAGACTGACGACAAGGCGTGGCTCAGTGGAAACAGCCCCGGCTTTGGAGTCAGAGGTCATGGGTTCAAATCCCGGCTCCACCAATTGTCAGCTGTGTGACTTTGGGCAAGTCACTTCTCTGGGCCTCAGTTCCCTCATCTGTAAAATGGGGATGAAGACTACGAGCCCCCCGTGGGACAACCTGACCACCTTGTAACCTCCCCAGAGCTTAGAACAGTGCTTTGCACATTTGAAGCGCTTAATAAATGCCATCATTATTATTAAGGTCTACTCATAATTGGCACCGCTCTTCTTTATCCAGGGCTCTTTTAGACTGTGAGCCCACTGTTGGGTAGGGACTGTCTCTACATGTTGCCAATTTGTACTTCCCAAGCGCTTAGTACAGTGCTCTGCACAGAGTAAGCGCTCAATAAATACGATTGATGAGGATGATGATGACTCAACGCTTCATACACTGCCTGGCACATAGTAAACACTTAAATTCAACTAAGATTAAAAAAAAAAAAAGACTGTTTTCAACCTAGCAATTAAAGGTCTTTAGGGTGGGAAAGTTTTTGGTCTTGCCCCCCTATAAAAGTTCCCGATGTCTTCGGACTTCCTGGTTCTAGTTGTTTAGGTCGGTGTGGGAAAGGAAATCAGTCATGTCTAGTGGTTAACTAATCTTGACAGCAGATATTAGAACGAACAATCACGTCATCATTCCTTTCTGCTTCGACTGGCCCTTTTTCCCCTTAACTACAGGGAACTGTGAATTTTTTTTTAAAAAAAGGGCTATTCTTCATTTACAGTCTCCTATTTCACCTCTCACAAAAACCCTACTTTCACTTTCCTTCACCTGTTTCCCACTAATAAATCAATCTCATATGGTGTAGGCTTACTGTGCACAGTACACAGTGAGCCCCTTCCTTCCTCTCCCCCTCGTCCCCCTCTCCACCCCCTCATCTTACCTCCTTCCCTTCCCCACAGCACCTGTATATAAGTTTGTACATATTTGTTACTCTATTTATTTATTTATTTTACTTGTACATATCTATTCTACTTATTTTATTTTGTTAGTATGTTTGGTTTTGTTCTCTGTCTCCCCCTTTTAGACTGTGAGCCCACTGTTGGGTAGCGACTGTCTCTATATGTTGCCAACTTGGACTTCCCAAGCGCTTAGTACAGTGCTCTGCACGCAGTAAGCGCTCAATAAATACGATTGATGATGATGATGAGTACACCGTAACCAGGTTTTGGGAGAGAACAATCCAATAGAGTGGACGCACACGTTCCCTGTTCTCAAGGAAATGACAGTCTAAAAGAGGAGACAGACATTAAAATAAGTTACAGATAGGGGAAGCAATAATTATTACCATTACTTCTTCTACATTTTGCCCCACCTTCCCCTCCTATTTATCAGTGAAGCAGCCTGGCTCAGTGGAAAGAGCCCGGGCTTTGGAGTCACAGGTCGTGAGTTTAAATCCCGGCTCCACCAACTGTCAGCTGTTTGACTTTGGGCAAGTCACTTCACTGGGCCTCAGTTCCCTCATGTGTAAAATGGTGATGAAGACTGTGAGCCACCCGTGGGACAGCCTGATATTCTTGTATCCTCCCCAGCGTTTAGAACAGTGATTCACACATAGTAAGCACTTAATAAAATGCCATTATTATCATTATTATTATTATTCTCTGGGCCTCAGTTCCCTCACCTGAAAAATGAGGATGAAGACTGTGAGCCCCCCGTGGGACAACCAGATCACCTTGTAACCTCCCCAGCGCTTCACACATAGTAAGCGCTTAATAAATGCCATCATTATTATTCTTATTATTCTCTGTGACTCAGTTCCCTCATCTGTAAAATGGGGATGAAGACTGTGAGCCCCCCGTGGGACAACCTGATCACCTTGTAACCTCCCCAGCGCTTAGAACAGTGCTTCACACATAGTAAGTGCTTAATAAATGCCATCATCATTATTATTATTATTATTCTCTGTGCTTCAGTTCCCTCATCTGTATAATGGGGATGAAGCCTGTGAGCCCCCCGTGGGACAGCCTGATCACCTTGTAACCTCCCCAGAGCTTAGAACATCAATCAATCAATCAATCATATTTATTGAGCGCTTACTGTGTGCAGAGCACTGTACTAAGCGCTTGGGAAGTACAAGTTGGCAACATATAGAGACAGTCCCTACCCAACAGTGGGCTCACAGTCTAAAAGACAGTGCTTTGCACATAGTAAGCGCTTAATAAATGCCATCATTATTATTCTTATTATTCTCTGTGCCTCAGTTCCCTCATCTGTAAAATGGGGATGAAGACTGTGAGACCCCCGTGGGACAACCTGATCACCTTGTAACCTCCCCAGCGCTTAGAACAGTGCTTTGCACATAGTAACCGCTTAACTAAATGCCATCATTATCATTATTATTATCATTATTCTCTGGGCCTCAGGTTCCTCACCTGTAAAATGGGGGTGAAGACTGTGAGCCCCCCGTGGGAAAACCTGATCACCTTGCAACCTCCCCAGCGCTTAGAACAGTGCTTTGCACATAGTAAGCGCTTAATAAATGTCATCATTATTATTATTACTATTCTCTGTGCCTCAGTTCCCTCATCTGTAAAATGGGGATGAAGACTGTGAGCCCCCCGTGGGACAGCCTGATCACCTTGTAACCTCCCCAGCGCTTAGAACAGTGCTTTGCACATAGTAAGCGCTTAATAAAATGCCATTATTATTATTATTATTATTATTCTCTGTGCCTCAGTTTCCTCATCTGTAAAATGGGGATGAAGACTGTGAGCCCCCCGTGGGACAGCCTGATCACCTTGTAACCAGCGCTTAGAACAGTGCTTTGCACATAGTAAGCGCTTAATCAATGCCATCATTATTATTCTCTGGGCCTCAGTTACCTCATCTATAAAATGGGTATTTAGTCTGTGAGTCCCCCGTGGGACACCCTGATCCCCTTGCAACCTCCCCAGCGCTTAGAACAGTGCTTGGCACATAGTAAGCGATTAATAAATGTTATCAATATTATTATTAATCGTGGCTCCGCCACTTGTCAGCTGTGTGACTTTGGGCAAGTCACATCACTTCTCTGGGCCTCAGTTCCCACATCTGTCAAATGGGGATGAAGACTACGAGCCCCCCGTGGGACAACCTGATCACCTTGTAACCTCCCCAGCGCTTAGAACAGTGCTTTGCACGTAGTAAGCGCTTAATAAATGCCATCATTATTATTATTATTATTATTTACCCCTGTCTTCCGCAGATCCACAGGCTTCGGCCTCCCCGGGGGGCAGGGGGCGGGATCAAAGCGAACGGCTCTTCCTGATTGGCCGAGACCGCCCGTGCCGTCACGTCCGCTTCCGGTTGTCCGCGGCCATCACCATGGAGACGCGGCTTCCGGGCCTAAGGGGCGGTGCTGCCGCCATGATTCCTACCTTCATTCATTCATTCATTCATTCATTCATTCAATCGTAGCCCTGGAGCGCTTATTGGGTGCAGAACACTGTGCTAAGCGCTTGGAAAGCCCAAGTCATTTATTCATTCAATCAATCGTATTTATTGAGCGCTTACTGGGTGCAGAGCACTGTACTAGGCGCCTGGGAAGTACAAGTTGGCAACATCTAGAGACGGTCCCTACCCAATAACGGGCTCCCAAGCGCTTAGTCCAGTGCTGTGCACACAGTAAGCGCTCAATAAATACGATTGCATCTATGAATGAGTGAACATATTTATTTTAGTTGTACATATTTATTTTATTTTGTTAATATGTTTTGTTTTGTTGTCTGTCTCCCCCTTCTAGACTGTGAGCCCGCTGTTGGGTAGGGGCCGTCTCCAAGCGCTTAGTACAGTGCTGTGCACACTCAATAAATACGATTGAATCTATGAATGAATGAACATATTTATTTTAGTTGTACATATTTATTCTATTTTGTTAATTTGTTTTGTTGTCTGTCTACCCCTTGTAGACTGTGAGCCCGCTGTTGGGTAGGGACCGTCTCCAAGCGCTTAGTACAGTGCTCTGCACACAGTGAGCGCTCAATAAATACGATTGAATCAATGAATAAACATATTTATTTTAGTTGTACATATTTATTCTATTTATTTTGTTAATATGTTTTGTTTTGTTGTCTGTCTCCCCCTTGTAGACTGTGAGCCCGCTGTTGGGTAGGGACCGTCTCCAAGCTCTTAGTACAGTGCTCTGCACACAGTGAGCGCTCAATAAATACGATTGAATCTATGAATGAATGAACATATTTATTTTACTTGTACATATTTATTCTATTCTATTTATTCTATCTATTCTATTTATTCTATTCCCCCCCCTTTTAGACTGTGAGCCCACTGTTGGGTAGGGACTGTCTCTATATGTTGCCAACTTGTACATCCCAAGCGCTTAGTCCAGTGCTCTGCACACAGTAAGCGCTCAATAAATGCAATTGATTGATTGATTGATATTCATTTTATTTTGTTAATATGTTTTGTTTTGTTGTCTGTCTCCCCCTTCTAGACTGTGAGCCCGCTGTTGGGTAGGGACCGTCTCTAGATGTTGCCAACTTGGACTTCCCAAGCACTTAGTACAGTGCTCTGCACATAGTAAGCACTCAATAAATACGATTGAATGAATGAATGAATGAATAAAGACGGTCCCTACCCAACAGCGGGCGCACAGTCTAGAAGGGGGAGACAGACCACAAAACAATAACGTCAATACCATCAAAATAAATAGAATTATAATAATAATGGCATTTATTAAGCGCTTACTATGTGCAAAGCACTGTTCTAAGCGCTGGGGAGGTTACAAGGTGATCAGGTTGTCCCATGGGGGGCTCACAGTCTTCGTCCCCATTTGACAGATGAGGGAACTGAGGCCCAGAGAAGTGATGTGACTTGCCCAAAGTCACACAGCTGACAATTGGCGTAGCCGGGATTTGAACCCATGATCTCTGACTCCAAAGCCCAGGATCTTTCCACTGAGCCATGCTGCTTATAGCTATAAACACATGATTGATAAAATATGTAGAATAACAAATATGTACAAGTCTTCACAAGTGCTGTGGGGCGGTGAATGGGGGAAGGATGGGGGGTAGGGGTAAAGGGGAGGGGAGGAGGAGCAGAGGAAAATGGGGGCTCAGTCTGGGAAGGCCTCCTGGAGGAGGTGAGCTCTCAGTAATAATAATTTTGCTATTTGTTAAGCCCTTACTATGTGCAAAGCACTGTTCTAAACGCTCAGGAGATACAAGGTGATCAGGTTGTCCCATGTGGGGCTCACAATGTTAATCCCCATTTTACAGATGAGGTAACTGAGGCACAGAGAAGTTAAGTGACTTGCCCAAAGTCACACAGCTGACAAGCAGCGGAGCAGGGATTTGAACCCATGACCTCTGACTCCCAAGCCCGGGCTCTTGCCACTGAGCCACGCTGCAGAGAGGTAGTGATGGCAGCCGCCGGGCCCGCCTTTCCCACCCTCCAGGACTTTCCGAGGAGGCCGGGCCGAGCCGCCCTTTGCCTCTCCGCCTTCAGCCTCAGTCCGGGATTTCTCCTGGCCTTCCTTCCTGGCCTCACATTGGGGAAACTAGTAATAATAATAATGATCGTATTTATTAAGCACTTACTCTGTGCCAAGCACTGTTCTAAGACTGGGGGAGCCTTGGAAATATTCAAATAATAATAAATAATCGCAGCATTTGTTAAGGGCTTACTTTGTGCCAAGCATTGTACTATGCTCTGGGACAGATATAAGGTAATCAGATTAGACACAGTCTCTGTTTCACATGGGGCTTACAGTCTAAGGGGGAGGGAGAACGGGTATTGAATTCCCATTTTACAGAAGAGGAAACTGAGACACAGAGAAAATAAGTGGCTCGCCCAAGCTACCCAGAAGGCAAGGGGCAGAGTCAGGATTAGCCAACTCCCCGGAGTCCCATGCCCGTACTCTTTCCGATAGACCACGATGCTTCTCAATAAAGAGCTCTGAAGCTTTTTATTAGGTTACCCAAAGGCTTCAACCTGTTTTTCATGAGAAAAAGATCTAATCCCGAGTCAGTATTCAATAGCTACCTGTTAAGAACGTACATGTGTGCCCGCCTCAGTTTATTCAGGGCACTCACTAGTTATTCCCACAACCGCTTGCAGCACCCCAAGGCCGGTAACTGCCGTGGCAAGAATGTGCTGTGCGTCTGTCTTTCCCACGAAATCATTCTCGCCACAAAAAGCATCGGAAATACAAAACAATTGGCTGGGCCAGTATCAGTTGCTTTGGCAACTTAAAGAGAAAACAACATCAAATGCAAAAGCCCAGAGCAACAAATCGAGAGCCTAATTTAGACTTCAGATTCCTTTCCCAACAACTCAGGATGGTTAGTAACGGGTGATCTCCCCTGCTAACCATCCCCTCCAACCCGCCTCCCA
This sequence comes from Tachyglossus aculeatus, assembly GCF_015852505.1. Classification (NCBI taxonomy): domain Eukaryota; kingdom Metazoa; phylum Chordata; class Mammalia; order Monotremata; family Tachyglossidae; genus Tachyglossus; species Tachyglossus aculeatus. The sequence continues at coordinate 47,602,301 of NC_052086.1, read as the reverse complement.
GCTTTAAAACTAAACAAAATAGCAGAGTTACCATAAGTGATGGGCTTCTCCAGCGGTGAGATCATTTGAGTTGTTTTTATCTGGACGTGACCAAAGTGGTCTCTCAACCATTGCTACATACTCCCCCGGTACGCTGCGTTGAGGTGATATTGGAGGATGGCCTGATGACAAAGACGGTGTTGAAAAAGAGAAGCATCCCCTACAGGAATTTTTATATTTACAGTTCCTTCAAGTGGCAATATTTCTTGGACAACCCTTTAAACACACCACCGGGTGAGTCAACGGTGACCTTCGCGAAGCCTCCCTGGAGATCTTCAAATTCGAGATAGATACCTGTCAGGGCTGGGAAGCAGAATGCACCCCGAGAGCAGGGCGATCGATCCCGTGGGGGGGATGACCTGACCTTGTGAACCAAAGACCCGCGAATCTAAAACATAGTAAGCCCGAGCGCCATGGTAACCCGAACGGCGACCAGACGTTATGGAGGGGCGGGGGCCGGTGGGAAGAGCGGTGATCTGATTAATCTTGCATCTACCCCAGTGCTTGGCACAGAGTCAGCACTTTATGAATACCACCATTACTGGGGAAGGAGGAGTAATGAGCGGCAGGAGGGGAGGGGTCATAAGGTCAATCAATCATATTTAATGAGCACCTGTATATATATGTTTGTACATATTTATTACTCTATTTATTTATTTTAATTGTACATATCTATTCTATTTATTTTATTTTGTTAGTATGTTTGGTTTCGTTCTCTGTCTCCCCCTTTTAGACTGTGAGCCCAATGTTGGGTAGGGACTGTCTCTATATGTTGCCAATTTGTACTTCCCAAGCGCTTAGTACAGTGCTCTGCACATAGTAAGTGCTCAATAAATACGATTGATGATGATGATGATGATGATGATGTGCACAGCACTTTACTAAGCACCTAGGAGGGCACAACATAACAGGCACTTTCCCTGCCCACAACGAGCTGACAGTCCGGAGGGGGAGACAGACATTAATATAAACGAATAAAATAACAGATATGTTCACGAGGGCTGCGGGCAGTGGAGAAATCACTCCTAATAGAGCACAGGAGATCGAACCGCACAGCAGCTGGCGAAAAGTTGTAAGTGGTTCACGACCCGAAGGGAGAGAGAGATGGGGCCAGTGGCCGCCACTCCCCTCTGTCCCCCCCATCCTGCCCTGGTCTTCTAGACTGTGAGCCCGCTGTTGGGTAGGGACCGTCTCTATATGTTGCCAACTTGTACTTCCCGAGCACTTAGTACAGTGCTCTGCTCACAGTAAGCGCTCAATAAATACGATTGAATGAATGAATGAATGAATGGTCCCCTCCCCATTGTCCGGTTGCTTTAGAGGTCCCAGAAAATGCCAGCTGCAAGGGACTTTTTAAATCATTTCCGAGGCTTTATGTATCCATAGGAGTTTGCAAATCAGTACTTTTATACCCACCCGCATGCGTCTGTATGAGGTTGCTGTCCCTCAAGAAGGTATCAGTCAATCAATCAGGGGTAACCACTGAGCACTTAGAGTGTGCTGAGCACTGTACTAAGTGCTTGGGAGAGTACAATGCATAAGAGTTGGTAGACATGCTCCATGCCCACAAGGAGCTTACAGTTCGGAGGGCGAGACAGATATTAATATGAATAAATAAATTAAGGATCGGTGCATAACTGCTGTGGAGCTGAGAGTTGGGGGAATATTAAGTGATTAGAGGGTTGAGATCCAAGCGCATAGCTGACACATGAGGGAGAGGGAGTAGGAGAAAATAAGGCTTAATCAGGGAAGTTATCTGAGAGGAGATGTGATTTTTCGAAGACTTTGAAGGTGAGAGAGAAGTGGTTTGTCATATATGGAGGGGTATATGTCCTTAGTAAGTATATATACATATGGAAGAAGCAGCGTGGCTCAGTGTAAAGAGCACGGGCTTTGGAGTCAGAGGTCATGGGTTCAAATCCCGGCTCCACCAACTGTCAGCTGTGTGACTTTGGGCGAGTCACTCAACTTCTCCATGCCTCAGTTACCTCATCTGTAAAATGGGGATTAAAACTGTGAGCCCCAAGTGAGATAACCTGATTACCCTGTATCTACCCCAGAGCTTAGAACTCTTCACATAGTAAGCACTTCAGAAATACCATCATTTTTATTATTATTATTATATGTGCTTAGAACATGGCTCTGCACACAGTAAGGACTCAATAAATACCATTAATTGATTAGTCAGAGAGGAAAAGAAATGAAATCAACATCCTAGGTCCCTTTCTGTCATAAAATGTTACTCGACCATTCCAAGGTGAGTGTAATCAAGAGGTGAGTGGCAGAGGGGCCTCGTTTGCTGTGAAAGGGGACCTAAGCCTAACTCACCCTGGCACTGCCACCTGTAAGTCTTTAATTTTTATTTTTTCTTCTCCCAAGTCCCTCCATGCCCGCCTTTCGGCCCCAACTTGCCACCTCCTCCTTTAATCCACTAAGCTTCTGTTTCTGCTGCTCCCTTGCAGACTTCCCAACACACTTTTCCATGCCCCCAAACCCCAGACTTTCTTCAGGCATCTATAGAAACCTTTTTGAACGGTATTTGTTACACACTTACTATGTCTCAGACACCACTAAGCACTGGGGTAGATGCAAGGTAATCAGGTTGGACATGGTCCCCGTCCGACAGTCAGTCAATCATATTTGTTGAGCGCTTATGGTGTGTAGAGGACTGTACTGAGCATTTGGGAGAGTACAGTATAACAATATAATGGACACAGTCCCTGACCACAACCAGCTTACAGTCTAAGAGAGACAGACATTAATATAAGTGAATAAAATTATGGACATGTACATAAGTGCTGCGGGGCTTGGAGGGAGAGGAATAAAGGGAGCAAGTCAGGCCAACACGGAAGGGAGTGGAAGAAAAGAAAAAGAGGGCTTAGTCAGGGAAGGCCTCTTGGAGGAGATGTGCCTTCAATAAGGCTTTGAAGCAGGGGAGAGTAATTTTCGGATATGAAGAAGCAGGGCATTCTAGGCCACAGGCAGGTCATGGGTGAGAGGTTGGCAGAAAGCTAGGCAAGATCTAGGTACAGTGAGAAGGGGTGCAGGCTGGGTTGTAATGACTGAATGCCTTCAAGCCAAAGGTAAGGAGTTTCTGTTTGATGTGGAGGTGGATGGGCAACCACTGAAGGTTCTTGATGAGTTGGGAAACCTAACCTGAACGTTTTTGTAGAAAAATGATCTGGGCAGCAGAGTGAAGTATGGACTGGAATGGGGAGAGACAGAAGGCTGGGAGGTCAGCAAGGAGGCTGATGCAGTAATCAAGGTAGGATAGCATAAGTGCTGGGATCAACAAAGTAGCAGTTTGGATGGAGAGGAAAGGGATGATTTTAGTGATGTTGTGAATTAAGCTCAAACCAACAGGATTTAGTGATGGACTGAATATAAGGGTTGAATGAGAGAGAGGAGTCAAGGATAATGCCAAGGTTATGGGCTTGTAAGACAGGAAGGATGGAGGTGTTGACAACAGGGATGGGGAAATCAGGCGGAGGACGGGGTTTGGGTGGGAAGATAGGGCGTTCTGTTTTAGACATGTTAAGTTTGAGGTGACGGGAGGACATCCAGATAGAGATGTCTTGAAGGCAGGAGGAAATGTGAAATTGCAGAGAGGGAGAGAGCTCAGGGCTGGAGAAGTAGATTTGGGTATCATCCCCATAGAGGTGGTGGTTGAAGCCCTGGGAGCAAATGAGTTCTCCAGGGAGTGGGTGTAGATGGAGAATAGAATGGAACCCAAAACTGAACCTTGAGGGACACCAGAAGATGAGCTCACGAAAGAGACTGAGAACGAACAGCCAGAGTGATAGGAAGAGAGCCAGGAGAGGACAGTGTCAGTGCCGGCAAGGTTGGATAATGTTTCCAGGAGAAGGAGATAGTAGACGGTGTCTAAGGCAACTGAGAGATCGACAAGGTTTAGGATGGAGTAGAGGCCATTGGATTTGGCACGAAGGAGATCATTTGTGACTTTTGAGAGGGCGGTTTCTGTGGAGGGAAGGGGTCAGAAGCCAGATTGGAAGATGTCAAAGCGAGAATTGGAGGAAAGAAACCATAGGCAGTGGGTGTAGACAACTCGCTGAAGGAGTTTGGAAAGGAATGGAAAGAGGGAGATGAGGCGACAACTGGAGGGAGCTGTGGGGTCATGAGAGGGTTTTGTTAGAATTGGCAAGACATGAGCATTTTTGAAAGCAGTGGGGAAGAAGCCACTGGAGAGCAAACAATTGAGGGCTGTTAGGGAGGAAAGAAGGGAGGGAGAAATTGTTTTGACAAGGTGCGAAGGGATGCTGTTGGATTGGCAAGTGGAGTGGGTGGATTTTAAAAGAAGGTAGGAGAGCTCCTCTTGAGATACTGTTGGGAACGAAGGGAGAGTTGAAGAAGAGGCAGGAGATGGGGAGGGACAAGGGAGATTTTAGGGAGATCATGCCTGATAGTGTCAATTTTCTCAATAACATAGGTGGCCAGTTCACTGTGGGCAAGGGATAGGGGAAGTGGGGGGAAATAGGGTTTGAGGAGGGAGTTAAATTTCTGGAACAACTGGTGAGGGCAGCAGGCATGGGCGTCAAGAAGGGTGGAGAAATACTTTTCTTGGCAGAGGAGAGGACAGAGATAACACACGCAAGAAGAAACTTGACGTGGATGAGGTCGGCCTGATATCTAGATTTCCGCCAGTGGCACTCTGTGGCAAGTTGCATGAGAGTGAAGGAGGCGGACTGTGGAGGTGAACCAGGGGTGTGGGTTAGTGGTATGAGATTGACAAAGGGATAGAGGGGCGAGTGAGTTGAGTTCAGTAGAGAGGGTGGTTTTGAGAATGTCAATTTGATCATCAAAGGAAGGTAGCTTGGGTATGGAGGCTAAATGAGAAGCAGCGTGGCTCAGTGGAAAGAGCCCGGGCTTTGGAGTCAGAGGTCATGGATTCAAATCCTGGCTCCACCAATTGTCAGCTGTGTGACTTTGGGCAAGCCACTTCACTTCTCTGTGCCTCAGTTCCCTCATCTGTAAAATGGGGATGAAGACTGTGAGCCCCACATGGGACAACCTGATCACCTTGTAACCTCCCGAGTGCTTAGAACAGTGCTTTGCATATAGTAAGCGCTTAATAAATGCCATCATTATTATTATTAAATGAGGCCTGATGACGTGAACTCACAGTCCGCTAGACTTTAAGCCCATTGTGGGCAGGGAATATATCTGTTGTATTCTTATATTGTACCCTCCCAAGCATTTAATACAGTGCTCTGCACACAGTAAGCACTCCAATAAATACGATTGACTGAACCCACATAGGGTTCACAGTCTTAATCCCCATATTACAGATGAAGTAACTGAGACAAGGTCACTCTGCTTCACTTAATAATAATAATAATAAAGGCATGTATTAAGCACTTAAATGTGCAAAGCACTGTTCTAAGCGCTGGGGAGGCTACAAAGTGATCAGGTTGTCCCACGGGGGGCTCACAGTCTTCATCCCCATTTTACAGATGAGGTAACTGAGGCCCAGAGAAGTTAAGTGACTTGCCCAAAGTCACACAGCTGACAATTGGCGGAGCCAGGATTTGAACCCGTGACCACTGACTCCAAAGCCCAGGCTCTTTCCACTGAGCCACGCTGTTTCTCTAATGTCCTGCCATGGTCTCCCCTATCCCTGTACCTCGCAGCTCATGCAGCTGAGACCTGCCCCCCACCCCCCGTTCGAGCTGCAGGGTGAAAAAGACAGGGCAGAGAGAGGACAGGCAGGACAGAGAAGCAGCATGGCTCAGTGGAAAAAACACGGGCTTTGGAGTCAGAGGTCATGGGTTCTAATCCCAGCTCTGCCACTTGTCTGCTGTGCGACCTCAGGCAAGTCACTTCCCTTCTCTGTGCCTCAGTTACCTCATCTGCAAAATGGAGATTATGACGGTAAGCCCTCTTTGGGACAGTGATTGTGTCTAACCTGATCAACTTATACCTACCATAGCAGTTAGGAGAGTGTCTGGCACGTGGTAAGTGCTTAGCAAACACTATAATAATAAAAATTAAAAATGAATAAATACATTTAAAAAACAGGGCCAGGAAGGGGAGGAAGTCTGGGTGGGGGCTGCCTCTCCCCTCAACTCCCTAACCTGCCTGGCTCCTCCTCTTTGTCTGGTTGATTTGGGGGTCCTAGATGGTGCCAGCTGCAAGGGACTTAGCAGGGAGGGGATGGGACAGTATCTAATGATAATAATAATAATAATAATGGCATTTATTAATCAATCAATCGTATTTATTGAGCGCTCACTTTGTGCAGAGAACTGTACTAAGTGCTTGGGAAGTACAAATTGGCAACATATAGAGACAGTCCCTACCCAACAGTGGGCTCACAGTCTAAAAAACTGCTTGCTATGTGCAAAGCACTGTTCTAAGCACTGGGGGGGATACAAGGTCATCAGCTTGTTCCAGGGGGGGCTCACAGTCTTCATCCCCATTTGACAGATGAGGGAACTGAGGCCCAGAAAAGTGAAGTGACTTGCCCAGAGTCACCCAGCTGACAGTTAGCGGAGCCGGGATTTGAACCCCTGACCTCTGTCTCCAAAGCCCAGGCTCTTTCCACTGAGTCACGCTGCTTCTCCAAATTGGGGGTACATAAAAGTTGTATGTAAAGAAGTTTAAAGGAGTAAAGGAAATAGGGCTAAGTGACAGGCCGTGGGGCGGGCAGAGCAAGAAAAGAAAAACACTGGACCAACCTTTAAAGCAGTCAATCCCCTTGCCCCCTCCTACCTCACCTCACTACAACCCAGCCCGCACTTTTCATTCCTCTCATGCTAAACTTCTCACCGTACCTCAGTCTCTCTCTCGCCGCCGACCTCTCACCCACGTCCTGCCTCTGGCCTGGAATGCCCTCCCTCTTCATATCTGACAGACAATTATCTCCCCCGTCTTCGTAGCCTGATTGAAGGCCCATCTCCTCCAAGAGGCCTTCCCTGACTAAGCCCCTCCTTTCCTCTTCTCCTACTCACTTCTGCGTCACCCTGATTTGCTCCCTTTATTCAACCCCCGTCCCAGCCCACAGCACTTAGGTACAGATTTGTAATTTTATTTATTTAAATTAATATCCGTCTCCCCACTAGACTGTAAGTTCATTGTGAGCAGGGAATGCATCTGACATATATAAATGCCATTATTATTATTATATTGTTATATTGTAGTCTCCCAAGTGCGTAGTACAGTGCTCTGCACACAGTAAGCTCTCAATAAGTACGATTGACTGACTGACCGGCTCAAACTCAGTTACCCTCAGGCAGGGAAAAATTCACCAACCCCTCATGTTCCACACAACACCGTCATGTTATCCTGGAAGCAGTGTGGCCTAGGGGAAAGAGTACGGGTCTGGGAGTTAAAGGACCTGGGTTCTAATTTCAGATCTGCTGTGTGACCTTGGGCAAGTCACTTAACTTCTCTTGGCTAAGTTTCCTCATCTGTAAAATGCAGATTCCATGACTGATCTCCCTTCTTATCAGCTTGTTCACTCATTCAATCACATTTAGTGAGCCACATCCTGTGTACAAAGCACTGCACTAAGCTCTTGGGAGAGTACAATGAGAATGATGGAATTTGTTAAGCACTTACTATGTGCCAAGCACTGTACTATTGTGTTAGAGATTGTGAGATAGGCACTGTGTCCCCTAGAATGTAAGCTTGCTGTGGGCAGGGAATGTGTCGGTTTATTGTTATATGGTGCTCTCCCAAGTGCTTAGTACAGTGCCTTGCACACAGTAAGAGCTCAACAAATACAACTGAATGAATGAATGAGTGAATGTCTGATATAAAAATAATAATGGCATTTGTTAAGCACTTACTATGTGCCAAGCACTGTTCTAAGCTCTAGGGTAGATATAAGGTAATCAGTTTGTCCCACGTGGGGCTGACAATCTTAATCCCCATTTCACAGATGAGGTAATGAGGCACAGAGAACGTAACCTCTCCATCCCCCCATCTTACCGCCTTCCCTTCCCCCCAGCACCTGTATATATGTATATACGTTTGCACATATTTATTACTCTATTTATTTATTTACTTTGCTTGTACATATCTATTCTATTTATTTTATTTTTTTAGTATGTTTGGTTTTGTTCTCTGTCTCCCCCTTTTAGACTGTGAGCCCACTGTTGGGTAGGGACTGTCTCTATATGTTGCCAACTTGTACTTCCCAAGTGCTTAGTACAGTGCTCTGCACACAGTAAGCGCTCAATAAATACGATTGATTGATTGATTGATTGATTAAGTGACTTGCCCAAAGTCACACAGCTGATAAGTGGCGGAGCCGGGATTAGCATCCTCGACCTCAGATTCCCAAGCTCCTGCTCTTTCCAACTAAGTGCTTACTATGTGCCAGGCATTGTACTAAGCGCTGGGGGGATACAAGCAAAGCAGGCTGGACACAGTCCCTGTCCCACATGGGGCTCACAGTCTTAATCCCCATTTTACAAATGAGGTAGCTGAGGCCCAGAGAAGTGAAGTGACTTGCCCAAGTTCACAGAGCAGACACGTGGCGGAGCCGGGATTAGAACCCACGTCCTCTGACTCACAGGCCTGTGCTCTTTCCACCAGGCCCTGCTGCTTCTGGTAAAATTATCTTATAACCACCCCAGCATTCGGTGCAGAGTAAGTGCTTAACAAATGTCATCATTCTGTGATACACTGCTCATCGACCCCAGAAATTACTTGCCTGGACCTTCTGGGGTCATTTCTGTACCCCTGTGGTTCCACTTTTGCCACTTCATCATCATCATCAATCGTATTTATTGAGCGCTTACTATGTGCAGAGCACTGTACTAAGTGCTTGGGAAGTACAAATTGGCAACATATAGAGACAGTCCCTACCCAACAGTGGGCTCACAGTCTAAAAGGGGGAGACAGAGAACAAAACCAAACATACTAACAAAATAAAATAAATAGAATAGATATGTACAAATAAAATAAATAAATAAATAGAGTAAAAAATATGTACAAACATATATACATATATACAGGTGCTGTGGGGAAGGGAAGGAGGTAAGATGGGGGGATGGAGAGGGGGACGAGGGGGAGAGGAAGGAAGGGGCTCAGTCTGGGAAGGCCTCCTGGAGGAGGTGAGCTCTCAGCAGGGCCTTGAAGGGAGGAAGAGAGCTAGCTTGGCAGATGGGCAGAGGGAGGGCATTCCAGGCCCTTGTCAGCTGTGTGACTTTGGACAAGTCACTTCACTTCTCTGGGCCTCAGTTCCCTCATCTGTAAAACGGGGAAGAAGTCTGTGAGCCCTAAATGGGACATCCGAATTATCTTGCGGATCAGTGGAAAGAGCACAGGCTTGGGAGTCAGAGGTCATGGGTTCAAATCCTGGCTCCGCCACTTGTCAGCCGTGTGACTTTGGGCAAGTCACTTCACCTCTCTGGGCCTCAGTTCCCTCATCTGTAAAATGGGGATTAAGACTGTGAGCCCCACGTGGGACAACTTAATCACCTCGTATCCTCCCCAGCTCTTAGAACAGTGCTTTGTACATAGTAAGCGCTTAACAAATACCATCATTATTATTATTATCCCAGCACTTAGAACAGTACTTTGCACATAGTAAGCGCTTAACAAATGCCATCATTATTATTATTATTATTATCCCAGCTCTTAGAACAGTGCTTTGCACATAGTAAGCGCTTAACAAATATCATCATTATTATTATTATTCCCATCCTAGGCCACTGTCTTCAGGCATCACACCTGCACCTCTTGCTGAACCCTCTGACCTTTCACCTGCCCCTTCTGACAACGTGCCTGCACTCCACTGCCATCCTTTCTTATCCAGCCCCCAGCTCCGTGTGAGGGGAAAAAGAAGCTTATCTGGGTTACAGGGGACAAAATGAAGAACCTCTATTTGCCTGTGACAGCAAGTTAAAGATACTCGCCTACCTGAGACCCTTAACGAATATAAAATAAAATCCTTTATTACACGGTGGTTCCGTTACGTGAAACCTGGTCGCATGAATCATCGAGTCAATGTAAATAAGGGAGCTAGAGACTTGGTCTCAGATTTTTCATAATTAAAAAATTCTAATAGTCTTACCAGTTTTTAAGGGCAGTACACAGAGGGGTACCCTGGGTTACAACCATGCCATGACACAACTATCCCATGACACATGACATGACACAACTATCCCATGACTGTCCCTGGGATACAGATTGAATCGTTTGATGCCTTACTGTTTTTAATCATTCCAACACAAAAATACCGCAATTTTTATTATTATTCGATTTTTTCCTGGTACTTGTTAAGCACTATCATGTGCCAGACACTGTACTAAGTGCTGGAGTCGATTCAAGATGATCAGGAGTAAATACAAGATAATCGGGTTGGACACAGTCTCTGCCCCACATAGGGCTCAGAGTCTTACTCCCCATTTTACACGAGGTAACTGAGGCACAGAGAAGTTAAGTGATTTGCCCAAGGTCACACTGCAGACAAGCAGCTGAACCAGGATTAGAACCCAGGTCCTATGACATCCAGGCCCGTGCTCCTAGGTCTCGCTGCTTCTAATTAGAATTTATTATTATTATTAAGTGCCGTCAAGTCGTTTCCGATTCATAGCGACTCCATGGATATGCTTTCTCCAGAACGTCCTGTCCTCCACCATAATCCACAACCTTTCTAACGGTTCTTCCATTATCGTTGTTATGGTCTCTATCCATCTAGCTGCTGGTCTGTCTCTTCCATGTTCTCCCTGAACTTTTCCTACCATTAATGTCTTCTCCAGAGAATTAGTTCTTCTGATTATGTGTCCAAAATACGCTAATCTAAGTCGAGTCATTTGGCCTCCAAAGACCACTTTGGTTTAATTTGTTCTAAATTCCATTTGTTTGTCTTTCGGGCAGTCCACGGTATTCACAATAGCCTCCTCCAACACCACATTTCAAAAGAATCGTGTTCTTTCTATCCTGTTTTTTACTTTAGATTAATTTAATGAAGATTAAATAATAATGTAATTATGTTTATCATTACAGTATATAGCACATAAAAGAATTTCAAATTACTTTTCCAGAAGTTCTAGAATTGCAACCTCATTTAGAACATGAAAGTCTATAGGAAAGCATAATTCATGAGTCAACAATTCATGATACTAATGCATTTTCAAGAAATATATAACCCAGTTGTATCACTGCACATATCAATTTACTCTATGTACCCCTATCTACCAAAGTCTTTGTGTCTCTTCTTTTCATTTGTCTTTTCTGACAGCCTGGATGTGTGAGTTTCTGCCTATACATCCCTTTTTCATGCTTGTTGTGCATGTGCTGGGGGAGGAGGAGATGTGTCTCTTTGTGTGTCCCAATGTGCGTGTGCTGACGTTAGTGTTTCCTTCCTCAAGTGTCTGCTTGTTATACCTGAAAGAAAATGCTATCTCTTTCCTCCCACTTCTGCTGCTGCTTCTCTTCCAAGTCCACTGTCCTTTCACACAAGGAATAATCATCAGTTAACTAGGGGTTTGATACACACAGTGATACAACTGGGTTATATTTCTTGGAAATGCATTTGTATCATGAATTTTGGACTCATGGATTACGCTTTCCTATAGATTTTCAAGTTCTAAATTAGGTTGCAGTTCTACAATCTCTGGAAAAGTACTATGAAATTCTTTCATGTGTTAGGTACCGTAATGATAAACATGGTTACATTATTATTGAATCTTTATTAAAGTAATCTAAAGTATAACATCTAATTAGGAGCAGTGGGCCTAGTGGAAGGAGCATGGGTCGGGAGAGATAAGACCTGATTTCTAATCATTCATTCAGTCGTATTTATTGAGTGCAGAGCACTGTACTAAGCACTTGAGAAAGTACAATACAATAATGAACAGTGATATTCCCTGCCTGCAGTGAGCTTACACACTACAGCGGGGAAGACAGATATCAATACAAATAAATAAAATGACAGATATGTACATAAGTGCTGTGGGGCTGGGAGGAGGGAAGAGCCAAGGGAGCAAGTCAGGATGACGCAGAAGGAAGTGGGAGATGAGGAAAAGTGGGGCTTAGTCTGGGAAGACCTCTTGGAGGACATGTGCCTTCAATAAGGCGCTGAAGGGGGGAAAGTCATTGACTGTTGGATTTGAGGAGGGAGGGCTTTCCAGGCCAAAGGCAGGAGTCGGCGGTGGGACAGGTGTGATTGAGGCCCAGTGAAAAGGTTAGCACTAGAGGAGCAAAGTGGTTTGGCTGGGTTGCAGAAGGAGAGAAACGAGGGGAGGTAGGAGGGGACCAAGGTAATGGTGTACTTTAAAGCCAATGGTGAGGAGTTTTTGTTTGATGCTGAGGTGGATGGGCAACCACTGCAGTTTTTTGAGGAGGGGGGGTGACATGTCCTGAACATTTCTGTATAACAATAATAATAATGATGATGGTATTTGTTGAGCACTTACTATGTGCCAAGCACTGTTCTAAGCACTGGAGGGATACAAGGTGATCAGGTCATCCCACGTGGGGCTCACAACCTTCATCCCCATTTTCCAGATGAGGTAACTGAGGCCCAGAGAAGCGAAGCGACATGCCCAAAGTCACACAGCAGACATGTGGGGGAGCCGGGATTAGGACTCCCCAGCCCGGGCTCTTTCCACTGAGCCATGCTAGAAGAAAAATGATCGTGGCAGCAGAGTGAAGTGTGGACTGGATTGGGAGAGGCAGGAGGCTGGGAGGTCAGACGGGATAGGATGAGTGATTGTATTAATGTGGTAGGAGTTCGGATGGAAAGGAAAGGGTGGATTTTAGCGATGTTGCGAAGGTGGAACCAACGGGATTTGGTGACAGATTGAATATATGAGATGAAAGAGAAAGAGCAGTAAAGAATATCTCCGAGTTTATGGGCTTGTGAGCCAGGAAGGATGGTGCTGCTGTCTACAGTGATGGGAAAGTCAGGGGGAGGACGGGGTTTGGGTGGGAAGAGAAGAGCTCTATTTTGGACATGTTAAATTTGAGGTGACGGGAGGCTCAGCTGCTTGTCTGCTGTGTGATCTTGGGCAAGTCACTTAACTTCTCTGGCCATCAGTTACCTCATCTGTAAACTCTTCTTATCTGAAATCAAAATCTGCCTTCCTCAGAGGACTACAGAAAAGGTGTTAAGGAACTCTCCACAATCCTCAAATAGTATGGATGTGTCACATATGTTTCATTTAAATCGCATCAGTCCGTGGAATTTACTGAGCACTTACTGTGTGCAGAGTACTTTACTCACTTGGCAGAACACAATACAGCACGATTCAAATTGGTTTCATGAAGTACAAAGTTCTACTGCACTGTGCTCTCCTTTTTCCATCTATTAAGGACGATGGAAGTCACTTTCAGGATTAGTCACTTCTGTTAGCTAGTGAACTCCTATCGCTATTTGTTTCCAGCGAAAAATCCGCCCAGAGTTTATTGCCAACAACCCTGCTTTCCCAGTTGATCTTGGCCCTCACTTCCTTTTCATTCTCTCATCCCTTAACATTGCCTCTCCCTCTCACCTTGGTAAAGGACAGGTGGAAATAACTTTTTCCTTACTTAATGCTCCTCACCAGCTTTCACAGACATGTAACTTCTCCTACTGGTCCTCTTCTGTCCCTGTCCCCCTTCTTCCTGTCTTCTCTCTTTCACAGACTACGGCCCTCAGCCCCTTTGAGTGACAGATGGGTACAAAATGATGATACTTGGACAAAAGCTTATGAATAACTTAGTTTGTCTATAAGGAGTGTTCTATGATGTTATTTGGACAATTTTCATATATATCTGCTATTGTACTGTGGACTCAAAGATAATACTACTAATGTGAAGATTTTGATCAATGGGTAAGAATGCTGTTGATAAAATCATTGCGTGACTTCCCTTCCATATTGTGTATGCAAAAGATTGTCATGTGCTCTATTTCCATCCTCTGCCCACATTGTCTGGTACAACTTTTTTCTGCTCCCTCTTTGTGTCTTTATCTCTTCTCAATATGGCTGTGTGTCTTGTTGCTTTTTTTTAAACTGTGCAGACCTCAGTTTTTGAAACTTTGCTTCATTATGCTTCCAAAGTGTTCCTTCTTACCACTGAGCAGTTGTACAAGTTATTCGAATCTATCCCCTCCACCTACTCCTCTGACGCCATCTCTTCACGCCTTTTTAAAGCAATGGCCCTGTTCCTTCTTCATTCAGTCAATCATATTTATTGAGCACTTACTGTGTGCAGAGCATTACTAAGTGCTTGGGAGAGTACAATACAACAAAATAACAGACACATCCCCTGCCCACAGTGAGCTTACTGATTCTCCAATGGCTCTTTCCCCATTGCTTTCCAACCTGCCCTTGTCTCCCCATCCTAAAAAACCCTCCCTTGACCCCATGGCTTCCTCCGGTTATCTCCCCATCTTCTGTCCTATCTTTCCTCCCCAAACTCCTGGAATAAGATGTCCACACCCTCTGCCTCCAAATCTCTCCTTGATGCCCTCCAATCTGGCTTCTACTCCCTCACTCCACCGAAACTATCCTAAGGTCACCATTGTCCTCCTTCCTTACAAATTCAATGACTTCTACTCCACCCTCATCCTCCTCGACCTCTCAGCTGTCCAGCTTCTTCTGAAACCACTATCTAACTTTGCCTTCACTGACACCATCCCCTCTTGGTTCTCCTCCTGTTTCTCTGGCAGTCTCATATTTACTCCTGCCTTCGGGGCACCTCTATGTAGATGAATCCTGTCACCTCAAATTGAACATGCCCAAAACAAAGCTCTTCATCTTCTCACCCAAATCCCAAGACTTTCCTGTCTCTAACCCCTCATTTCCCCATCCTATACATCCTCCCCTCTGCATTCCTAAGCATTTAGGTGAGTACCCCTTAAGCATTTTTGATTCTCACCTCATCCTCAGCCCCACAGCAGTTATGAACACATCTTTATACTCTGCTGCTTCCCCTGTCTGTAATTTATGATAAAGTCTCTGTCTCCCCCTCTAAACTGTAAGTCCTTGTGAGCAGGGATCATGTCTACCAATTCTATTGTAGTGCACTCTCCTGAGTACGTAGTGCAGTGCTCTAAACATAGTAATAATAATAATAATAATAATAATGGTATTTATTAAGTGCTTACTATGTGCAAAGCACTGTTTTAAGCACTGGGGAGGTTACAAGGTGATCAGGTTGTCCACGGGGGGCTCACAGTCTTCATCACCATTTTACAGATGAGGGAACTGAGGCACAGAGAAGTTAAGTGACTTTCCCAAAGTCACACAGCTGACAATTGGCGGAGCCGGGATTTGAACGCATTACCTCTGACTCCAAAGCCCAGGCTCTTTCCACTGAGCCATGCTGCTTGTCTAATAAAGTCTAATAAGTCTAGAAAATACTTAATGATTACCACTGATTGTCTGATCCATCAATCAATCATATTTCTTGAGCACTTACTGTGGGCAGAGTACTGTACTAAGTGCTTGGGCGCATACCTTCCTTTTGGTAGATACATTCACTGCCCACAAGTTTACAGTCTAGAAATTATGTGAGGCTATACATAATAATAATAATAATAATAATAATGGTATTTGTTCAGCACTTCCTATGCTCCAGGCACTATACTAAGCGCTGGGATAGATCATCATCATCATCATCAATCGCATTTATTGAGCGCTTACTGTGTGCAGAGCACTGTACTAAGCGCTTGGGAAGTACAAGTTGGCAACATATAGAGACAGTCCCTACCCAACAGTGGGCTCACAGTCTAAAAGAGTGGGCTCACAGTCTAAAAGATAGATACAATGTAATTGGGTTGGACACAGTCCCTGTCCCACATGGGGCTTACACTCTTAATCCCCATTTTGCAGATGAGGGAATAGAGGCACAGAGAAGTAAAGTGACTTGCCCAAAGTCACACAGCTGACAGTTGGGGGAGACAGGATTTGAACCCATGACCTCTGTCTCCAGAGCCCAGACTCTTTCCACTGAGCCACGCTGCTTCTTATGACTTTGGTGCTGATGGCCTCACTGCATTCCAGAACCTCAATGTTTGTAATACACAGCGTGGCTTTTTGATGTCAAGTTTGGCATGTCGGTGGCATTGACCAACCTATTCTAGGAGCTGGATGTGGTAACTGGAAAGTTCAGTTCTCAGAGCCATCTAGAAGACTGAATACTACAGTTGCTCTAAAACCCTTAAGTTTATTTTAAATTCTGCTGCTAGGTTGGGTCACACTGTTAATAATAATAATTATGGTATTTGTTAAGCGCTTACTAAGTGCTAAGCACTGTTCTAAGCACTGAGGTAGATGCAAGGTAATTGGGTTGGACGCAGTCCCTGTGCTACCTGGGGCTCACAGTCTTAATCCCCCATTTTACAGATGTGGTAACTGAGGCCCAGAAAAGTTAAATGGGTTGCCCAAGGTCACACAGCAGACAAGTGGCCGTGCCAGAATTAGAACCCACGTCCTCTGATTCCCGCGTCCGGGCTCTTTCCACTAAGCCACGTTGCTTCTAGTCTCCTAATAGGCAAACTGGTATTTTTTATTGGTTCTTCTATTGGTCTGGGGGCAGAGAATGTGCCTGCCAACTCTTATAAGAAGCAGTATGGCCTAGTGGAAAGAGCACAGGCCTGTGAGTTAGAGGACATGGGTTCAAATCCCGGCTCTGCCACATGTCTGCTCGGTGAACTTGGGCAAGCCACTTCACTTCTCTGGGCCTCAGTTACCTCATTTGTAAAATGGGGATTAAGACTGTGAGCCCCATGTGGAACAACCTGATTACCTCGTATCTACTCCTGTGCTTAGAACAGTGCCTGGCACATAGAAAGCGCTTAACAAATACCACAGTTATCATTACTGTTATTATTATTTCTAGTAATATTATACTCTCCCGAGCACTTACTACAGTGCTCTGCACACGGTAAGTGGTCAATCAATATGATTGACTGGCTGATTTGTGTATCCTAGCTTTAATGGGCAGTGTGCCGTCAGGTAGCAAAGTTCAGTGCACTTAGTACAGTGCTCTGCACACAGTAAGCGCTCAATAAATACGATTGATTGATTGATTGATTGATTGATCGACAGACCTGGGGAGTATACATGCAGCCTGCCTCTAAACATGGATCTTCTGCAGACTAATCATCAGTCCTTACAGCCTTGCCGTTTCTAAAAAGTAATAATAATGATAATAATAATAATGATGGCATTTGTTAAACGCTTACTATGTGCAAAGCACTGTTCTAAGTGCTGGGGGGATACAAGGTGATCAGGTTGTCCCACTGGGGGCTCACAGTCATCATCCCCATTTTACAGATGAGGTAACTGAGGCTCTGAGAAGTTATCTGTGTGTCTTATGTGTGTTGGTTTCTAAGGCACAGGTACTGGGATGCGGAGTCGCCATGGCAACCTGATCCTGTGAATGGGCCGCCACTATTGCAGTTCATTCGATGGTATTTACTGAGCAATCAATCAGTGGTATTTATTCAGAGCTTACTATGGACAGAGCGCTATATTAAGTGCTTGGGAGAGCGCAGAGAAGCAGTATGGCTCAGTGGAAAGAGTCTGGGCTTTGGAGTCAGAGGTCATGGGTTCAAATCCTGGCTCCGCCAATTGTCACCTGTACGACTTTGGGCAAGTCACTTAACTTCTCTGGGCCTCAGTTATCTCATCTGTAAAATGGGATTAATATCCTCTTCCTCCCTTCAAGGCTCTCTTCCTCTGCCCATCTGCCAAGCTAGCTCTCTTCCTCTCTTCAAGGCCCTACTGAGAGCTCACCTCCTCCAGGAGGCCTTCCCAGACTGAGCCCCTTCCTTCCTCTCCCCCTCGTCTCCCTCTCCATCCCCCCCATCTTACCTCCTTCCCTTTCCCACAGCACATGTATATATGTTTGTACATATTTATTACTCTATTTATTTATTTTACTTGTACATATCTATTCTATTTATTTTATTTTGTTAGTATGTTTGGTTTTGTTCTCTGTCTCCCCCTTTTAGACTGTGAGCCCACTGTTGGGTAGGGACTGTCTCTATATGTTGCCAATTTGTACTTCCCAAGTGCTTAGTACAGTGCTCTGCACACAGTAAGCGCTCAATAAATACGATTGATGATGATGATGATGATGATTAAGACTGTGAGCCCCCTGTGGGACAAACTGATCACCTTGTAACCTCCTCAGCACTTAGAACAGTGCTTTGCACATAGTAAGCACTTAATAAATGCCATCATTATTATTATTATTATTACAATAAACAAAATTGGCAGGCACGTTCCCTTCCCATAACAAGCTTACAGTCTAGAGGGAGTACCTACTGTTGCATGTATCCACCCCAGGGCATAGTTCAGTGTCTGGCACAGAGTATGGGCTTAACAAACACCATAATTATTATTCATTATTACTGTTAATAATAATAATAATAATAATTTTACTATATGCCAAGCACTGTTCTAAGCGCTGGGGGTGATGCAAGGTAATCAGGTTGTTCCACATGGGGCTCACAGTCTTAATCCCCATTTTATAAAGGAGGTAACTGAGGACCAGAGAAGTTAAGTGACTTGCCCAAAGTCATATAGCTGATAAGTGGTGGATCGGGATTAGAACCCATAACTTCTGAGTCTCAAGCCTGGGCCCTTTCCAATGAGCCACGCTGCCTCTCTGTTCATTCATTCATTCATTCAGTCGTATGTATTAAGCACTTATTGTGTGCAGAGTGCTGGGAGAGTGAAACAAACAATAAACCAAAATATTCCCTGCCCACAACAAGCTGACAGTCTAGAGGGGGAGATGCAAAGCACCGTACTAAGCAGCCCTCAGGGGGCTTGCATTCCAAAGCGAGGTGGCTGTACATTCACAAGTGAGCTGTTCTTTTTAAAACCAAAAATTACCAATCAAGTATTTTTAAAATCAGTAGCAACGTAAGAAATCGTACAGAACGAAAGGGGACCATATTGGAGATTAGAGCTATCGCTATTGAATTTTTGCAGATACGTTGTTAGAGTGAATGAGTCTTTTTATAGGGGTTATTGAGGTTCTGGCTTGTTGGCAGTGCCTATCTGCAGCAGTATCCTGGCCCTGTTGGAGGTAGTTCTCACATATAGAGACTAAAGGGAAAGTAGGAGTGTAAAATGGGGATTAAGACTGTGAGCCCCCCTTGGGACAACCTGATCACCTTGTAACCTCCCCAGCGCTTAGAACAGTGCTTTGCACAAAGTAAGCACTTAATAAATGCCATTATTATTATTAGGAGACCTATTTTTGCAGTACCTGCTGCTTGGGAACTACATTTCCCTGAATCATCCGGGAATGAGAACACCCAAAACGCTTCCACGTTAGTACAATCGCTCAAAACCGACCCATCACCGTTGGTTCGATCACCGACTGGATTACCTCCTCAACCTCCTTTCTGGCCTCCCAACCTCCTGCCTCTCCCCACTTCAGTCCATATTTTACTCCGCTGCCCGGATTATCTTTCTACAGAAACGATCAGAGCATGTCACCCCCCTCCTCAAAAGTCTCCAGTGGTTGCCTATCCACCTCCATATCAAACAAAAACTCCTCACTATTGGCTTTAAAGCTCTCCATCACCTTGCCCCCTCCTACCTCACCTTCCTTCTCTAATAATAATTACACATTATTTTACATCCTTCTACATCCCACCTTGCACAATCCGCTCCTCTGGTGCTAACCTTCTCACTGTGCCTCGATCTTGCCGCCATCCCCTGGCCCCCATCCTTGGAACGCCCTCCCTCCTCAAATCCATCAATCACTCTTCCCCCTTCAAAGCCCTACTGAAGGCTCACCTCCTCCAAGAGGCCTTCCCAGACTAAGCCTCACTTTTCCTCAGCTTCCCCTCCCTTCCGCGTCGCCGCGGCTTGCTCTCTTTTCTCTTCCTCCCTCTCCCCACCCCACAGCACTTATGTATATATCTATAATTCTTTTATTTATATTGTTGCCTGTTTACTTGTATTGATGTCTGTCTCCCCCCAACTCTGGACTGCGATCCCGCTGCGGGCAGGGAATGTCTCTCTCTTAATTGCTATATTGTACTTTCCAAGCACTTAGTACAGTGCCCTGCCCACAGTAAGTGCTTAATAAATATGATTGAATGAATGAATGAATAAAATAGGGAAGCCAGAAGGGAAGAAGAAACAGTATGACAGTGAAAAGAGCAGTGGGGCTGTGAGTCAGAGGATCTGGGTTCTAATTCCAGCTCCACCACTTGTCTGCTGTGTGACCTTGGGCAAATCACTTCACTTCTCTGGGCCTCAGTACTCTATTTTACTTGTACATATTTATTCTATTTATTTCATTTTGTTAATATGTTTTGTTTCGTTGTCTGTCTCCCCCTTCTAGACTGTGAGCATGTTGTTAGGTAGGGACCGTCTCTATATGTTGCCAACTTGTACTTCCCAAGCACTTAGTCCAGTGCTCTGCACACAGTAAGCGCTCAATAAATACGATTGAATGAATGAATGTATATATGTTTGTATATATTTATTACTCTATTTTACTTGTACATATTTATTTATTTTATTTTGTTAATATGTTTTGTTTTGCTGTCTGTCTCCCCCTTCTAGACTGTGAGCCCACTGTTGGGTAGGGACCGTCTCTAGATGTTGCCAACTTGTACTTCCCAAGTGTTTAGTACAGTGCTCTGCACACAGTAAGAGCTCAATAAATACAATTGAATGAATGAATGTATATATGTTTGTATATATTTATTACTCTATTTTACTTGTACATATTTATTTTATTTTGTTAATATGTTTTGTTTTGTTGTCTGTCTCCCCCTTCTAGACTGTGAGCCCTCTGTTGGGTAGGGACCGTCTCTATATGTTGCCAACTTGTACTTCCCAAGCGTTTAGTACAGTGCTCTGCACACAGTAAGAGCTCAATAAATACAATTGAATGAATGAATGTATACATGTTTGTATATGTTTATTACTCTATTTTACTTGTACATATTTATTTATTTTATTTTGTTAATTTGTTTTGTTTTGTTGTCTGTCTCCCCCTTCTAGACTGTGAGCCCGCTGCTGGGTAGGGACCGTCTCTATATGTTGCCAACTTGTACTTCCCAAGAGCTTAGTACAATGCTCTGCACACAGTAAGCGCTCAATAAATATGATTGAATAAATGAATGAATAAAAAGACTGTGAGCCCCATGTGAGACACAGACTATGTCAAACCTGATTACTTTGTATCTACCCCAATGCTTAGCACAGTGCCTGGCACTTAGAATAATAATGGCATTTATTAAGTGCTTACTAGGTGCAAAGCACTGTTCTAAGCACTGGGGAGGTTACAAGGAGATCAGGTTGTCCCACGGCGGGCTCACAGTCTTAATCCCCATTTTACAGATGAGGTAACTGAGGCCCAGAGAAGCTAAGTAACTTGCCCAAAGTCACACAGCTGACAATTGACAGAGCCCGGATTTGAACCCATGACCTCTGACTCCAAAGCCCATGTTCTTTCCATTGAGCCATGCTGCTTCTCAACACACTCAATGCACTTAGAACACGCTAAACAAAAACCATTTAAAAAAGAAGACGAAACAACCGGCTGTTTATTTTTTCTGGCCTGCTGGGACATGCTCTGTTAGCTTTGTTGACCTCTGAGTATACATATCCAGCACTTTTGTCTCAGGCAATGTATTTGTATATTGATAGTAACTTGTGTTTATATCGAAGTCTGTTCATCTAGGAAGGCATATTTGAAGCTGTTTATCCCTCCGTGTTCTTGAAACCAAATCTTGTGCTTCTAAGTTCTCAGTATTTGGAAAATACTTGGTGGTACCATGAATTTTTCTCAGGTTTCTTGCCCTAATAACTCTGTTAGAGCAACTTTCACTAATAATAATAATAATATTTGTTAAGCAATTACTATGTGCCAGGCACTGTTCTAAGTGCTGGGGTAGATACAAGGTTAATCGGGCATGAATACTGATTCATTCAGAGAAGCAGCGTGGCTCAGTGGAAAGAGCACGGGCTTTGGAGTCAGACATCATGGGTTCGAATCCCGACTCCACCACAAGTCTGCTGTGTGACCTTGGGCAAATCACTTAACTTCTCTGAGCCTCAGTTCCCTCATCTGTAAAAATGGGGATTAAGACTGTGAGCCCTACGTGGGACAACTTGATCACATTGTATCCCCCCCAGCGCTTAGAACAGTGCTTTGCACATAGTAAGCGCTTAACAAATGCCGTTATTATTATTATTATTATTCAATCATATTTACTGAGAGCTGACTGAGTGCAGAGGACTGTACTAAGCGCTTGGGAGAGTACATTACGACAATAAACATCACTTTCCCTGCCCACAGCGAGCCAACTGATGGCAGTGTTAGGGCTTGGAATTGTGGACTAAATCCCAGTCCTCAAGAGTGGTAATAAACAACAGTGGACTGATTTATGAACGCATCTCTGCTTTGTTCCATTGGTAATAGAGAAGGGATCATTCAACGTCCCTTGAGTCCAGTGAAGCAGCATGGCTCAGTGGAAAGAGCCCGGGCTTTGGAGTCAGAGGTCATGGGTTCAAATCCCGACCCTGCCACTTGTCAGCAGTGTGACTTTGGGCAAGTCACTTCACTTCTCTGGGCCTCAGTTACCTCATCTGGAAAATGGGGATTAAGACTGTGAGCCCCACGTGGGACAACCTGATCACCTTGTATCCCCCCCAGCATTTAGAACAGTGCTTGGCACATAGTAAGCGCTTAACAAATGCCATTATTATTATTATTGAGTTCTGCTGCTGCCAGCTTGGGTCAAAGGACATCGAACTGCTCCCTTCCCCGGTTCCCTGGTTTTGAAAGGCCGGGTCATGCAAAACCAGTACAACCTACTGGCCCAGAGAATGAAATAGCCCGTATTGGCCCTAAAATATTTCGCCACTCACCCTCACAGCCAACAATCACGTCATTACTCTGACCTTGGTGGTACATATGGGCTTTGGGCAAGGATCTACTTTTTCATGGCAATCTCTGCAAAGCTGTCCTCGGAAAAGCACTCTGAAAATGGATTTTAGGAAAAAGTGTCCACTTTCATCAGTGAGTAGAGGAAGGAAAATACCTCGAAATATGATTTAAACAACTCCCCTCTTTAAGTAAACGGAGAAAGAGAGAGAGAGTCGGGAATAATTCCAGCTCCACCACTTGTCTGCTGTGTGACCTTGGGCAAATCACTTCACTTCTCTGGGCCTCAGTACTCTATTTATTTTACTTGTACATATATATTCTATTTATTTTATTTGGTTAATATGTTTTGTTTCGTTGTCTGTCTCCCCCTTCTAGACTGTGAGCATGTTGTTGGGTAGGGACCGTCTCTATATGTTGCCAACTTGTACTTCCCAAGCGCTTAGTCCAGTGCTCTGCACACAGTAAGCGCTCAATAAATACAATTGAACGAATGAATGAATGAATAGGAGGAGTCTCAGGAATATTAGACACAAATGAGACCTCAATTGACACTTTGAGACTGCCCAGGATGGGGAGGGATGGGGGGAAACGTCACTGCTAGGAACCCGTCTGAGCAAGACAAGGCGAGCCGCAGTCGCTCATTTGTCAAAAGTAAAGGAGCAGGCTGGACATGCAAATTCAGCTTAGGGTTTCCGTGGGGTGTGGAAGGAGGAAATATGATCTCGCGTTTATTTAAGAAAAAAACAAAAGTCTTACAACCCAGCCGAAAGAGAACAGATTCCGGAAGAAAATTTTCCAACTCCCCTGTTTTCCCTCTCTGGATTTCTGATCAGGGAAGAGAATGGACCGGTGATGGAAATCAGACTTCAGCCCTGTAAATGAATTCGGTAGCAGGTAAGTTTTTCCCCAGGCTTTCCTTTCCGTTTAACTGAGAGGCATGTTTGTTTCACTGATGAGGGGCTCAATGAGATGGACTTTCACCTTGCCGATGCTGCTGGGTTTCTACTTTGCCTTCCCAATCCTGGGGCTTGTGGAATGATGTAGGTCTGTAGGAACGGAATGACTTTACTATTTTTTAATGGTATTTGTTAAGTGTTTACTATGTGTTTGTTGTTAAGGTATTTGTTCAGTGCTTACTGTGTACTAAGCACCCGGGTGGATACAAAGCTAATCGGGTTGGACATAGAGTGCGTCCGCCAGGGACTCATAGTCTTAATCCACATTTTACAGATAAAATAAGTGAGGCACAGGGAAGCGAAGTGATTTACCCAAGGCCTCACAACAGACAAGTGGTGGAGGTGGGATTAGAACCCAGGGCCCCCGACTCCCAAGCCTGTGCTCTACCCATTAGGCCCTGCTGCTTCTCAATACGCCAGGCAACATACTAAGAGCTGGAATAGATACAAGATAATCCAAGATACAAGACCTGGAAAGTAAAGGCACCTGCATTTGGGGTCTAAATCTGGTGGAAAGAGCTCTGGAAAGAGTGTTCGGAATAAACATGGAATACTTCCAAAGAATGATCAATTTGTTGAGTTGATGAGGGGTTAAATAATGAGTGGCTCTGACCTCTTCTCGGAGGGCCATAAAGCAGCCCGGAGATGATCCTCTGGTCGCCATTAATAGTTCTCCTTTTTCTTCATCAGAGCGCAAATAAACTTGTAAGGAAGTCCGGACTAGGATTTTAATCTTTTTTTGCTTCCACAGAAAACAGAAGTTAACATTTGGAGCAAATTTCACCATTTTTCGGGTTTAGGAAAAAGGTCAAGGGAAGAAAGCCCTTTGCCGGTGGTAGAGGGCAAGGATCCACTACTGAAATAGTCCTGAAACTTTTCCATTTTCCCGATGGGGAAGGGAAGACAGGGCACAGTGGATTCAGTGGATGATCGCTATATCACTTGGCTTCTTAAATTCTTAAACAGCCCTAAGATTGATCCAAAGTGAAGTAAGGAAGGGAAATGTGAAGTACCTAAAATACCTTCAAAGATAAAGTGAAAGTGTCTCTAGAAACTGGCTACCTAATGCTGCTTTTTTTTTTTAAGAGACTGCTACTTAGCCCAGGCTAGTTACATGCCTTTTCCCTGAAATGGTGAAAATGACTCTGAATTCAATTAAGACTGAATTCAATTTAGGCATAAAGTGAGATTTGTGGTTGTTGTTGTTGTTTTTACTAATCCAAATAGTAACCGAGATGGAGAATTTTGAAGCTCTGGCTTCCATTAAAACCTAGAGAACAGAATTGCTCTCTGAAAAGAAAATTGGGAAACGCAATCTCTGTTTTCCAATTTATCAGATGCACGAATGAGGTATGTGTGTCTAACTAGTAATTCTTATTGGGCTGGTGAAGATATTTAACTTATTTAGCTACCTGTAAAGTACTTCAAGTGCCTCAGAAGAAAGAGATCCATCTAATTCTAAGAACAAATGAGTCAATCAACATAATTATGACTTGTTTTCATATTTTTCCCCCAAGAAGCACCATCCATTTCTTAGAAGATCTAACCCAGAAACATGAACTAAAAACTCTGAAAAAGGACCAGTTTCCCACTCTCCCATCTTCTCAATCTGAAGCTGGGAAACCCCTGGTGAAAAGCTAGATGAATTCAAAACTGCAGACCCAATTTCTTGTATCTTAAAATACTGAATATGGATCCAAGCTGTCGAAGGTCCACAGACTCCTATTTTTGAATATTTCTGGAGTCTCTGGGAGATGCCTGAAAACTGGGGAGAGCATCTTGGATTTGATAAAGGGACACGTTTGGTCCTGGAAGTTATAAACTTATAAATTCACTGTGAAATTTAGAAGGAACAAAATCAACTTGCAAGTACTTGGAAGAGAACAAGATCCTGCGTAGCATCTGGCCTGTCTTCAAAATGATCATGTTCTATTAATGTCTTTCTGTAACAAAATACAGCAAGCCTGGTAATAAGAGGAAGTGACAGAGGTCACTGATCTTGCCATTAGACTAGCATTTGATTTTATCCATCAAAAAAGGCTTGTTAATCATCTAGCCTAAGCCACATAACTATTAGGTGGGTGGTCTAAATTTCACACACAAAGATTTGCTCTCGGTAATTAACTTGAGGTGAAGGGGAACTTCACAAGAGATGCTCATCAGCACGATGATTAGGTCTAAATGTCAATTAATGTTTTCATCCAAGAACAGAATTCAGAGTGTGCTCAGTAAAACCGAAGACAGCATGAAGCAGGGATTGGCAGCGCTTTGGAAAATTGGTTTCATTTGATTTCCCTGGACTTGGGTAAAACGGAGAGGTGGTTATGATATTCATAATAATAATAATGGCACGCGTTAAGCACTTACTATATGCGAAGCACTGTTCTAAGCGCTGGGGAGATACAAGGTGATCAGGTTGTCCCATGTGGGGCTCACAGTCTTAATCCCCATTTTACAGATGAAGCAGCTGAGGCTTAGAGAAGTTAAGTGACTTGCCCAAGGTCACACAGCAGACATATGGCTAAGCCCGAATTAGAACCCATGACCTCTGATTCCCAAGCCCGGGCTCTTTCCACTGAGCCACGCTACCTTATTCACGACAAATAAATGAATGAAATTCAATGAAGACCACTCAAAGAATAATCTTGGGAGGAAAAACATAATGTGCATGTACAAAATGGAGGACTGATCATGCACAAGTCAAAATTAAAATAATGTTGGGGCCATTGTAGAAAACTAGCTGATCATAAGTGAACATATGTAGAGCTGCCCTTTTAGAATAAAGTATGAAGTAGATAGGTGCAAACATGAAGTATTCCTCAGTACTTGTCAGACTCTTTACTGGAGTTGAGGCCCTAAGTAATATAGTCATCAAAAAAAGAGGGTTGTGGGAACCACATTAAGGATTTGGAAAGCAAGACTCACGAGGAAAGGATCAAAAAATTGGCATAACTTGACATGGAGGTGAGAAGGTTGAAAAGGCGAGAAGGGGCAATTTAATAGTGGTTCCCAAGTAAATCATTCAATCAATCAGTGGTACTTGCTGAGCACTTACTATGTGCAGAGCACTGTACTAAGCACTTGGGAGAGTACAATGCAACAGAATTGGTACACATGTTCCCTGCCTATAACGAGCGAAGGTTTCTTACACAAGGACAGCAACTGGCTGTTCTCAATACCGCTGAGGGAAATAAGAGGGGACAGTCTGAAACAGTAAGTTAAGAAATATGGGACATGTGAGAAATAGTTTCCTGTCAGAGGTACTAAAACATAACAATGAGATACACGGAAGGTTGTGAAATCGCCTTTCCTGGAAATTTTAAAAAATTCAATAGAAGAAATTCTAATCTACTAGTGATGTTTTAAGGGAGGTCCTGGGGGGGAGATGGGGGTGGACTAGATGAATGGTTCTGGACAAAGACAGGGGGTTCTGGACAAAGACAGGAGGAAGAACAAAATGACCTCTCAAGAGCTCTTCCAGTTCTAAGATGCTCTGATTCTAAGAAAACTCAATGTCCAGTGTAGCAAGGGATCGCTGGAAACATTTGCTATACTCTTATCTGTACACCTCTCCTTAAAATTCAACCATTAAAAGTATAGGATGCTAACCCTATGATAATTATCATTCCTTAAAAAATGTCTAATGACCTCAAGAGCTTAGACTTAGTCTTGCAGCTCTAAGCCTCCTGCTGAGACCAGTTCCAGTTTTCACCAGGCTAGTCACAAGTCAATATGGACAAAACTGATATCAGTTGGAAAAAAATGGCAAAACCCACATGGGTCTTAATGGTGCTCATGAAATCCGCCTCATCCACTCACCAATGATCAAGGGATTGGCATATTAATATTTTTAACACCCTTCAGCTCTGGTATTCTGAAAAACTTTGGATTGCGCTGGTGCAGAAAGGTTCTTGATTGACAGCTGTGTCCTGGTGCTTGTGGATCTCCACGCATCTTCCCTTTTCTAATTTTAGAAAAGGAAATATTACCAAACTCAGAACATGTTTTCTTCATTCTTTCTAGGTTCTCTTTTTGCACAGAGAATCCATATGAAAAGATGGACAGAGCAGTCAAAGTTAGGGTTGCCACTTACGCTCTCTGATAAGGTTTCTTTTGAATCAGAAAAGTGTGTTAGCATAATAATGATGGCATTTATTAAGCACTTACTATGTGCAAAGCACTGTTCTAAGCGCTGGGGAGGTTACAAGGTGAATCAGGTTGTCCCACGGGGGGCTCACAGTCTTCACCCCCATTTCACAGATGAGGCAACGGAGGCACAGAGAAGTTAAGTGACTAGCCCAAAGTCACACAACTGACAATTGGTGGAGCCGGGATTTGAACCCATGACCTCTGACTGCAAAGCCCGGGCTCTTTCCACTGAGCCACGCATGTGTTTGTGTGTGCGTTTTTCAATCATTCAGTCAGTCAAGGGTACTTATTGGGTACTTACTGTGTGCAGAGCAGTGTAAAAAGCACTTAGAAAAGTACAACAGAGTACCTAGACACAATAATAATAATGATGATGGTATTTGTTAAGCACTTACTATGTGCAAAACACTGTTCCAAGTGCTCAGCCCACTAAAAGCTTACAATCTAGAGGGGGAGACAGACGTTAAAATAAATTACAAATAGGGGAAGCAGCAAGGTACAAGGATAAACATATAAGTGTTGTAGGGGTGAGATGAGTGTCTAAATGTTTAGGGAGGACAGACCCATCTGCATTAGCAACAGGGGAGGGAGAATTGGGAGGGGGGATGAGAAGTTAGGGAGAGAAGGCTTCCTGAAGGAGATAGGATTTTAGTAGGGCTTTGAAAATGAGAAGAGTAGTGGTCTCTTGGATATGAAGGGAGGAAGGAGGTCCAGGCGGGAGAGAGGGTGAGAGAGCAAAGTGTCAGCAGCAAGAGAGATGAGCCTAGCTGAAAATGTATGACATTTAACTTGAGAGAACATTTTACTGGTCTTCATAGAAGTTGAAGACCCCATGTGTAGTAGTGTGGCAGTAATGCCTAGTGGGCAGATCACGGGCTTGGGAATCAGAGGACCTGCCTTCTAAACCTTCTCTGTCCATTCATTCATTCTTTCAGTCATACTTATGGTGCACTTACCGTGTGCAGAGCATTATACTAAGTGCACGGGAGAGTACAGTACAACAATAAGGAGCCACATTTCCTGCCTACAGTGATAATAATAATAATGATGGCATTTATTAAGCGCTTACTATGTGCAAAGCACAGTTCTAAGCACAATGATCATACAGTCGAGACGGGGGAGACAGACATGAATAAAATAAATACAATGACAGATATGTACATAAGCGTTGTGATGCTGGGAGGGGGGAAGAGCAAAGGGAACAAGTCAGGGTGATGCAGAAGGGAGTGGGAGATGAGGAAAAGTGTGGCTTAGCCTGGGAAAGCTTCTTGGAGGAGATGTGCCTTCAGTAAGGCTCTGAATTGGGGGAGAGTAATTGTCTGTTGGATCTGAGGAGGGAGGGAGGGAAGGAGACATTGTATCCCTGCCAGAGGCAGGACGTGGGCTAGGTTTGGGCAGTGAGATAGGAAAACCAAGGCACAGTGGGAGGCTAGCACTAGAGGAGCAAAGTGTGCAGGCTGGGTTGTAATAATAATAATAATAATGGCATTTATTAAGTGCTTACTATGTGCAAAGCACTGTTCTAAGCGCTGGGGAGGTTACAAGGTGATCAGGTTGTCCCCATTTTCCAGATGAGGTAACTGAGGCCCAGAGAAGTGAAGTGACTTGCCCAAAGTCACACAGCTGACAATTGGTGGAGCCGGGATTTGAACTCTTGACCTCTGACTCCAAAGCCCGGGCTCTTCCCACTGAGCCACGCTGGTTAAAGGAGAGAAGAGAGGTGAGGTAGGAAGGGGCGAGGTGGTGGAGTGCTTTAAAGCCAATGGCGAGGAGAGTTTGTTTGATGTGGAGGTGGATGGGCAACCACTGGAGTTTGCTGAGGAGCGAGGTTGCCTTATGTGTGGCTTCGGGCAAGTCACTTAACTTTGCTTGCCTCAGTTACCTCATCAGTAATATGGGGATTCATGACCTGTTCTCCTTCCCAAATAGACTGAGAGCCACAGTGGGGACAGGGGCTGTCTGATCCAGTGCTTGGTTCATAGTAAGCGTTTAACAGATACCATCGACATTATTATTACTGTTTTCATTATCATTCAGAGAGGAGTTTTGTAAAAAAATTCCTTTCAGAGAACATGCCTGCCCCTCTCAAAGATTGTCACTGTGTAGCTAGGGGATTGGGAGGTCTGACAGTAAATTTTTGTGCAGCGATAAGATGTATCTGTCAAAAGCATAGGCATTTTATAACACTGTACCCCTGGTAGAGATGCCTATTATTTGAGATGTTGTATTCTTGTCTATCTATGGCTAAATGATAAAGCTGATCCTCTTGATAGGGACACTAAAGGAGATAGTCTATAGGCACTGAAGGACTGAGAAAAATTGATTTCTTTCTCAACTACCACCTCTATGTGGATGATACTGTGAGCCCATTGTTGGGTAGGGACTGACTGTCTCTATCTGCTGCCAAATTGTACTTTTGAAATGCTTAGTACAGTGCTCTGCACACAGCGAGAACTCAGTAAATACAATTAAACAAATGAATGATTGATACCCCAATCTCCATCTCCAACCCTCTCTCTCCCTCTCTGCAGTCTTGCATTTCCTCTTGCCTTCAAGACATCTCTACTTGGCTGTCCTCCCTTCACCTCAAGCTTAACATGTCCAAAACAGAGCTCCTTATCTTCCCACCCAAACGCAGTCCTCCCCCTGACATTCCCATCACTGTAGACGGCACCACCATCTTTCCTGTCTCATTGACATTATCCTTGAATCCTCTCTGTCATTCAACCCCCATATTCAATCCATCGCTAAATCCTGTCGGTCCCACCTTCACAACATCGCTAAAATCCGCCCTTTCCTCTCCATCCAAACTGCTACCACATTAAGACAATCTCTGATCCTATTCCCCCTGGATTACTGCATCAGCCTCCTTGCTGACTTCCCATCTCCTGCCTCTCCCCACTCCAGTCCATACTCCATTCCGCTGCCTTGGATCATTTTTCTTCAAAAACGTTCAGGACGCGTCACCCCGCTCCTCAAAAAAACTCCAGTGGTTGCCCATCCACCTCCACATCGAACAAAAACTCCTCAACGTTGGTTTTAAAAGAACTCCAGCACCTTGCCCCCTCTAACCTCACCTCTCTACTCTGCTACTACAATCCAGGCTGCACACTTCGCTCCTCTAATGCTAACCTTCTCACTGTGCCTCAGTCTCACCTATCTCGCGGCCGACCCTTCGCCCACGTCCTGGAATGCCCTCCCTCCTCAGATCCGACAGACAATGACTCTTCTCCCCCTTCAAAGCTTTATTGAAGGCCCATCTCCTCTAGGAAACCTGACTAAGCCCCTCCTTTTCTCTTCTCCCACTCCCTTCTGCGTCACCCTGACTTGCTCCCCCACAGCTAGTTCTCTCCCCCTCCCAGCCCCACGGCATTTATGTACATATCTGTCATTTATTTACTTCTATTAATGTCTGTCTGCCCCTCTCTAGACTGTAAGCTCATTGTGTGCAGGGAACGTGTCTGTTTATTGTTGTATCGTACCCTCCCACGTGTTTAGTATAATACTCTGCCCACAGTAAGCACTCATAAAATATGATTGAGTGAATGAATTCCATTATCATTAGGCATGCTTTTGCTACACTTTTGAAACACTCCCCTTCCTGGAATTTCCCAAAGCTTCTCAGATTTCTAACTCTGAACTCTCTTGCTCCCAGAGGGAGTCTTCAAGTTTAATACCATCAGTGCACAACCCTCAGCTGGCTTGGCCACACAATTCTTGCCCTCTGCACCGAGGAGCTGTGACCTCACTGTCTCTCCAGCCCAAGACCATTCATTCATTCAATCATATTTATTGAGCGCTTACTGTGTGCAGAGCACTGTACTAAGCGCTTGGGAAGTACAAGTTGGCAACATATAGAGACAGTCCCTACCCAACAGTGTGCTCACAGTCTAGAAGGGGGAGGACCAGAGGCTTCATCTTCGTGGCATAAAAAAAGGTTGTGCTAGGGTGTCAAGTGATGTCTTACTTGGCTAGTGTAAAATCTCCCCCTCCTAATGGATTTTTGTCTTCTCTCAGACTGAGTCTTTGGTAACAGAAGAAGAAATTCTTCCAGATTAATTCAGTTCATTAGATTGTAAGCTGCTTGTGGGCCAGGGAATCACATCTACCTTCTCTGTTGTACCGTATTCTTCCAAGCTCTTAGACAGTGCTCTGCACACAGTAAGTGCTCAATAAATACCACTGATTGATTGATTCACTTTGATTCAGGCCAGAAAGATAATAACTTCTTATTGGTTTGGAACCGTCCTGCTCTCCACCTTGCCACACATGCTTGGATGACAACTTTCCCAAAAAAACCCTGTCCCCAACCCCTGGTTCACTCTTCCTTTTTTACCATCCAACTGAGCAGTAATATCTTGGGAAATAAATCTGATCCTTTGGATAAAGATAGCATCCGTGGATATTAATCTTTATGTCACTCCACATCACCCCACTCCTCCAGAATCCCCAGTGGTTGCCCATCCATGGAAAGCAGCGTGGCTCAGTGGAAAGAGCACGGGCTTTGGAGTCAGAGGTCATGGGTTCAAATCCTGGCTCTGCCAATTGTCGGTTGTGTGACCTTGGGCAAGTTACTTTACTTCTCTGGGACTCAGTTCCCTCATCTGTAAAATGGGTATTAAGACTGTGAGCCCCCCGTGGGACAACCTGATCATCTTGTAACCTCCCCAGCACTTAGAGCAGTGCTTTGTACATAGTAAGCACTTAATAAATGCCATCATCATTATTATTATTAAGACCAGGAGCCGCATGTGGGACAGAGACTGTGTCCAACCCGATTATCCTGCATCCCATTGTAAATGCTCAACAAATACCATAATTATTATTACTAACTGAGCTCAGAGCAGGAGCAGCACACTGTAGTAAGCACCGGGGAGATGTACAACAGAGAGTGGTGGCCTTTGCCAGCCCCTCACCCACCTGCCCTCCGCTCCCCGCATTTGGATATCTACGCACTTGGATCTGTGCCATTTGAGCCTTTGATATTCATCCTACCATCATTTAGTCAATCAATCGAATTTATTGAGCTCTTGCTGTGTGCAGAGCACTGTACTAAGCACTTGGAAAGTACAATTCAGCAACAGAGACAATAATAATAATAATGATGGCATTTGTTAAGTGCTTACTATGTGCCAAGCACTGTTCTAAGTGCTTGGGGTAGGGGTGGGGGGGATACAAGGCAATCAGGTTGTCCCACGTGGGGCTCACAGTCAGTCCCTATTTTACAGATGCGGTAATGGAGGCACAGAGGAGTTAAGTAACTTGCCCAAAGTCACACAGCTGACAAGTGGCAGAGCCGGGAATAGAACCCATGACCTCTGACTCCCAAGCCATGCTCTTTCCATTAAGCCACGCTGCTTCTCTATAGACAATATCTGCCCACAACGGGCTCACAGTCTAGAAGGGGAGAAACAGACATCAAAACAAGTAAACAGGCAACAATAGCATCAGTATAAACAGAATTATAGTTTACACATACACATATCCATAATTTATTTATTTATGTAAATGCCTGTCTCCCCCTCTAGACCGTAAGCTCACTGTGGGCAGAGAACATGCCTCCCCACTCCCTTGTATTGGTTCTCAGCACACAGTAAGCACTCAATAAATACCATCAATTGATTTGAGTGGTTGATATTTTCTGCTTGTGTAGGAGTTAGCCAGATTGTACTGATTGATAATCTTCTTAAAAACCGACCAAAACGTGATTTGAGTTTGCTGAAGCCTAAGTTTATCTTCGTTTTGGAGGAACTTGTGATTTTGAAGTGTTCTGCAGGGCTTGTGGAGAGGGTGGGATTTTCCCTTGTAGTTTCTCTAGGTTGGGGATGGCTTCATTTGGATTAGCTAGTCACGCTAGGAAGCTATTTGCAAGAAGTAGCCATGCCTAGTGGCTAGAACACGGGCCTGTGGGTCAAGAGGCCCTGGGTTCTAATCCCAGCTCCACCACTTGTGAACTGTGTGACCTTGGTCAAGTCATTTCACTTCTCGGTGCCTCTGTTCCCTCATCTGTAAAGTGGGGATTAAGACTGTGAGCCCCGTGTGGGACGTGGACTGTGTCCAACCTGATTCGCTTGTATCTACCCCAGCACTTAGTACAGCACCTGGCACATAGTAAGTGCTTAACAAATACCATAAAAAGGTGCCCCAGCTGGAAATGGGATCATCATCATCAATCGTATTTATTGAGCGCTTACTATGTGCAGAGCACTGTACTAAGCGCTTGGGAAGTACAAATTGGCAACATATAGAGACAGTCCCTACCCAACATTGGTGAGCATGTTACCAGACTGCAGATTGCCACTTACCTGGGTTTTTAAACTCTGTGAGATTTTTCCGTCAGGTTCAAAGATAATTGTTTCAGGGTGAGGGAACCAAACAGCCTGTTCTATTTATCTATATCTATAATTCTATTTATCTATTTTGATGGTATTGACCCTTGTCTACTTGTTTTGTTTTGCTGTCTGTCTCCGCCTTCTAGACTGTGACCCTGTTGTTGGGTAGGCACTGTATCTTTTGCCAAATTGTACTTTCCAGGTGCTTAGTACAGTGCTCTGAGCACAGTAAGTGCTCAATAAATAAGACTGACTGAATGAATGAGTAAATGAATGAAATAGGAGGCTGGCATAAGGGTAAGTTAATTTTGGGTAGCATTAATCTATGCCCTGAAGGTACATTAGCAAAGAGCTTTTTTATTATCACCATAATCAACTGTGTTCATCAAGCACCTATTAAGGGCAGTACATTGTACTAGGAACTGGACTAAGTGCTTAGTACAGTGCTCTGCACACAGTAAGCGCTCAACAAATATGACTGAATGAAAAATATGTGACGTGAACCAGAACTTCAAGGCACTTTCCATCTTACGGGAGAGATAGAGAAGCAGCGTGGCTCAGTGGTAAGAACCTGGGCTTTGGAGTCAGAGGTCATGGGTTCAAATCCCAGCTCTGCCAATTGTCAGCTGTGTGACTTTGGGCAAGTCGCTTCACTTCTCTGGGCCTCATTTCCCTCATCTGTAAAATGGGATGAAGACTGTGAGCCCCCCGTGGGACAATCTGATCACCCTGTAACCTCCCCAGCACTTACAACAGTGCTTTGCACATAGTAAGTGCTTAATAAATGCCATTATTATTATTATTATTATAGAGCAGATACAAAGATATGAAGCAGCTACAACTAGCTATTAAATGCAGAAACCAAAAGAGTATGAATAATAGATTTATACACACCAGATTTCCAGAGATCTATAACATCTGGAGAAGATCAAATGGCAGGATTGTTGGGGCATCATCTATAAAGGCTCCATTCAGGAAAGATTCTTAATAGGGCTTTAAGGGAGGGGATGTCATTGATGGGAAAAGAAGAGGAGAGAGGGCCTTCAGGGTTTGGGAGAATAGCAGGTACACTGGCTTATGGATGAAATTATATAGGGATGGTGGACGGATTTGCTAGGGAAAAGCAGAGGGTTATTGGAATTATTGGGTTACTGGGCTATCCGCACTGAAAGCGTGTTCTAGGCAACACGGTTACTCTCCCAAGTGCTTGGTAAAGTGCTCGGCACACAGCAAGAGCTCAATAAATAGGACTGATTGATTGGAAGAAGCAGGTAAATAAATAGGGGAGTGAGTTGCTGGAAATTCCCTAAGGGAATGAGATCATCTTGTTGCGAAAGATTACTCTGTCTTTGGTTGATAAAGCATGCGCTGCAGTGGAGAGAAGAACAAGGCAGAAAGAACAGCACTAAAGCTGTGTGAGTAATTCAGTTGTAAGGTCATCAGGGTATTCACTAGCATGGTGACTGTAGCAGTGAGGAAAAAAAATGATCCAAGAAATCGTGCAGAGGAACAGCTTGGCCTAGTGGCTAGAGCATGGGCCTGAGAGACAAAAGGACCTGGGTTTTATTCCCGGCTCTGCCAATTGTCAGCTGTGTGACTTTGGGCAAGTCACTTAACTTCTCTGGGCCTCAGTTCCTTCATCTGTAAAATGGGGATTAAGACTGTGAGCCCCCCGTGGGACAACCTGATCACCTTGTAACCTCCCCAGCCCTTAGAACAGTGATTTACACATAGTAAGCGTTTAATAAATGCCATTATTATTATTATTATTATTATTCTCGGTACCTCTATTCCTTCATCTGTAAAATAGGGGTTAAGACTGTGAGCCCCATGTGGGACAGGGACTGTGTCCAACCTGATTTGCTTGTATCCACCCCAGTGCTTAGTAGAGTGCCTGGCACATAGTAAGCACTTAACAAATACCGCAGTTATTATTTCAATTATTAACTCCTGGTGATGGATTGTACTTGGGCCCCAAGAGAAGCCAAGACAACCAAGTTGACTCCAGGTTATGAGATTAAGTGGACCTGATGGGTAATGCTTAGAAATTTTAAAAAATTCATAAAGTTTTTAATACCCCTCTCTAAAGGCAACCACCTTCCAATGCTGGGGGTTTTTAGATTCTGTTTCCCCTGCTTCATGAATACGTGTGAGGACCAGCAAAGCTAGTCAGAGTTTCTTGGAATTCTGGTTATGCAATCACTGTAGTCATCGTAGTTCCTCTAAATAGCCATTTCCCTTCTTGAGGAAATAAGTGTTGGAACAGAAACATTTTTTTCCTGTGCTATGTCAATTCAGATCATATCCAGAGGAAGCTCCAGCACTTAACATGAATTAACATTTTAGCCCTGACTATCATCTCCTCCACAACACTACCGGTTGTAATAATTGTGGTATTTGCTAAGCGCCTGCTACGTGCCAGGCACTGGACTAAGCGCTGGGGTGTATACAAGCAAATCAGGATGGACACAGTCCCTGTCTCACATTGGGCTCACAGTCTCAAACCCCATTTTACAGGTGAGGTAAGCGAGGCCCAGAGAAGTAAAAAGTGACTTGCCCAAGGTCACACGGCAGACAAGTGGCGGAACTGGAGTTAGAACCCTATTTCAGGAGCTGTTGGTTACTGATCTCCCTCACTTTCGCTTTTATGTGGAAAGTTATTTTTTTGTAGACTGTCAGCTGCAAAACATCTCTAGCTTCCTTCGTATCTTTGTTTTGCAATTGGCTTAAAAAGTTTGCATTCTTGCCAGGGCACAGGAAGAGTTGTGCTGAAGTACTTTGTTACCACCGCTTTCAGGTGCTTGAGGGGGGTAATCTTCTTCCCCCCAAAATCTGGGGCAAATGGTTAGCTTGGCCAGAAAAGACAGAAAATGGGCAAGTGAAATGGCTACGTTGTTCTCAAGCCACCCTTAATCGATTAATCAATCACGTTTATTGAGTGCTCACTGTGCACAAAGAACTGTACTAAGCTCTTGGGGAAGTATGATACAAAACAGTTGGTAGACATGTTCCCTGCCCACAGGAGCTTACAGTTCTAGAAGAAAACTCTGTGCTTTGCACACAGTAAGCGCTTGATAAAAACAACTGATTGACTGATTGATTGGGAAGAGCTGAGAAGAGAACAGCGCAACCTCCAAGCCGTGTTTGTCCTGTGGATCCCTAGTGCTTCTCTATTTAGTTCAATATATTTCTCACCACCCCAAGCCTGTGGCAAGCAGAGCAGGGGAGGGGAGAGAATGGGACTGCAAGCTTGTGGCAAGCAGAGTAGGGTAGGTGAGGGAAAGAGGAGGATTACAGGAGAAGTGGGAATGGAGCTCTGCCATGAATGTAGAGGCAGCAACTGCACAGGCTGAAGCACTGAGAATATCTACACATCACCTATGCTCTTGAGCTCCGCATGTGTTGCGAGCTTGTTCAGAAGTACTTCAGGACAAGATATGCCAGAGGATTTGGGACATCAAGAATGGATCACATGGCAGAATCTGGGCAGGTCTCATTGGCATGGAAACACCTGCCTTGAGAAGATCCAGGAGTGATGGTCTCCCGTCAGGAACAACAGATGAGCCCCGATCCTGAGACTTCAGGTCTGAGAACCTGGACAGAGGAATCGATTAGAGTGCCAGTGAATTGCCCAACTCCACTTGCACACTCTCATCCACATCAGTCCTGCTCCTTAGGAATGCAGAGTGCAGTAAAGGAAGTGGGTGGGCAAAGGTGCAGCCTTTACCAAAGTCCAAGGGCCAACTTCACCCCTGTTTCAGCCAACTACGGGCAGAACCGGGACTAGAACCAAAGTTTCCTGATTCCCAGAGCAGTGCTAGAATCAAGAGTCTAGTCCCAATTCAACTCTCAGCTGTATGACCG
Organism: Tachyglossus aculeatus; assembly: GCF_015852505.1. Classification (NCBI taxonomy): domain Eukaryota; kingdom Metazoa; phylum Chordata; class Mammalia; order Monotremata; family Tachyglossidae; genus Tachyglossus; species Tachyglossus aculeatus. Next base: position 47,564,128 of record NC_052086.1, on the reverse strand, counting down.
TGGGCAAGTCATTTACCCACAGTATACCTGAGTTCTTCCCTTTTTAAAAATGGATCTTCAAATCTTCCCCTAACTCCTTGGTAAATCTGTTTTTGGGATAAAGAAGATCATCTGAGAAAAAATCCTTGTGGTTCGGTATATTTACTATTTCTGTTTCAACCGCTTCTTCTGTCACTTGCCTTCCACGCTGACCACTCCCTTCGAGAAATGTTAATTGACCTTGGTTTCACCAACCTGGGATTTAACTGGTTCCCTTCTTTTCTCTCTGACAGCTCCTTCTCAGTTTCTCTCCTTGACAGTTCTTCCATCTCTCATCTCCTCACGGTGAGTGTCCCTCACATTTCTGTTTTGGTGTCCCTTCTCTTCTCCCTGTACCCACACTCTCTCTCAGAGGGCCCATCCCACTCATTAGTCTACAACTCTCTTTGTTGATGGACTTAGTCATTCATTGGCTGAAGTGCTCATTGTTTCTGGCAACTTCTCGTTTCAGACCTCACCAAGTGATCCTCCAGAACTCAAGATGGGACAGCGTCTTAACTCTCCAGGCTCCATCTCATGGCTCTGTTTCCTCTTGTGGGCAGGACATCCCTGTAAGTTAACAATAATGATGATAGTATTTGTCATGTGCTTACTATGTGCAAGGCTCTGTTCTAAGTGCTGGGGGGATACAAGGTGATCCGGTTGTCCCACATGGGGCTCACAGTCTTAATCCCCATTTGACAGATGAGGGAACTGAGGCACAGAAAAGTGACTTGCCCAAAGTCACACAGCTGACAAGCGGCAGAGCCGAGATTAGAACCCATAACCTCTGACTCCCGAGCCCGTGCTCTTTATACTGAACCACGCTGCTTCTCTATAAGTTCTTAGAGTTACATAGCACATTTCAAAAATCACCTTCTCTGTTGAGGAATACCTTTTGAGGAAAATCCCCTTTTTTGTGGAATAACTCAAAAGCAAGTTAGATGATAGAAATACCATGTATTAACACCTCAAAATACCTTAAGCAGTGTTCCTTTTTTGTTTAGCGCTATGTACCAGGAACTGTTCTGGGATAGAAACAAGATAATCAGGTGGTCTGGAAAGCAGGGCTCACAGTCTCAATCCCCATTTTACAGATGAGGTAACTGAGGCACAGAGAAGTGAAATGACTTGCCCAAGGTCACAGGCAAGTGGCGGAGCCGGGATCAGAACCCAGGTCCATCCAACTCCCAGACCAGTGCTCTATCCGCTGGGCCAAGCTGCTTCTTGAAATCTGAGAGACTTTGAATGAGCTCTTCTTACAAACCAAGTAGACTGTGACCCCACTGTTGGGTCGGGACCGTCTCTATATGTTGCCAACTTGTACTTCCCAAGCGCTTAGTACAGTGCTCTGCACACAGTAAGCGCTCAATAAATATGATTGAGTGAATGAATGAACCAAATAGAATTTCAGGGAATGATCCAGTCTATTTCAGATCCGTTGTCTTGCCATGACCTTGAATGAAAATAATCATAACAATGATTATTATTGTGAGATATGTTAAGTACTTATTATGAAAAACACTTGTTAAGTGGAGAGAAGTACCAGGCGGACTATTGCCTGGCTTTGTGTGGTTCTGGAAAAGACTTGAGCATTTGGCTACGTTGCCTCTGGCTACTAAACATTCCGGTTGGCTACTAGCTCGGAGAGTTCCAGTAGCATTGTCAAAAAGACTGTAGAACCCCCACCTCCTGGGCCTCAAATAGATGATCCTTATTTTCAGCAACCGACTCTCTTGAGAGGTAAAATGCATAGGTTACTTCCTCATTTGGTGCTCAGGGGCCGTGCAGCTGTTTCCTATTTAAAGTCCCCGCCTCAGTTTCCCTCATCCATTCTATCAATTCAGCCCAGGCTCTTGCCCTGCTCTCTACATTCCCTGTTTTTCACAAAGACCGCTAGAATCCAATTTGATCAGCAGGTCTACTTGTGAGTTCCAACTAGTCCACCCCTTGCCAAAGTGTTCAACTATTATTAGAATGGCATTTTTTGAGTGCTTACTATGTGCCAGGAACTGTAGTAAGTGCTGGAGATACTATCTAATCGGTTTGGACACAGTCCCTGCCCCACATGGGGCTCACAGTCTTAATATCCTACTTAAAAGCCTATGGAACACGGGTTCATAAAGAAGGTCTGTGCCAATTGGCCATATTTTCTTTGTTAAAATTCCTGCCTTCAACCTAATTTCTTTCCCATCTAGGGACTAGGTCCCCATATGTACTTGCAAACCATTTTAGGAAGGCAAAAATGAACTGTAGAGCTAAGTTGTCATTTTTGTGGTGTCTGCATGAGCTTGGTTTGAGAATATTGAAAGGCAGACCATATCTGTCCCAAGAGGTCATTTTAGCCAGGCTTATTGAGGTTTCTCAGTTGATAACACTGCTCTGCTCCTTTCAAAGTGAGGGCTACAGACCTGGAATTGAGCGTCCAGTGCTTTAGTGACTACGAAACAAAGCTGACCTGTGAGTGGGAAGTGAGCAGACCAGCAAACTGCAGTACTGAACTCCAGCTGCATTATGACAGGAATGTCCGTCCTGAAAGGTAAATGTGAACCAAAGTATACTGGCATGTCATTACCAAGATGCATGTGTGTGTAGACCAGCTGGGCTTAAGGGTGGCACCCTTGTCTAGGAATAAGCAGGTAAACGGGCCAGAATCTTATGCATGCCGAGTCCCACCTTGGATAATTTGTCATGTAGTCTACAGATTTATTATTGTCAGTGCTGCACTCAAGGCTGAGTTGCTCAGTCAGTAGCAATAATAATATGCATTTGTTTAGTGTTGACTCTGGGCAGTGTGGTCCAGTGGCTAGATCATAGGCCTGGGAATCAGAAGGACCTGGGTTCTACGTCTGGCTCTGCCACTTATCTGCTGTGACACCGTGGGCATGTCACTTCACTTCTCTGTGCCTCAGTTACCTTGTCTGTAACTGGGATTAAGACTGTGAGCCCCACCTGGGACTTGGACTGTGTCTAACAAGCTAATCATGGCTTGTGTGTACCCTGGTGCTTAGAGCAGTGCTTGGCACATAGCCGGCGCTTAACGACTGCCATAAAAAACACTGTTCTGAGCATTGGGGTAGATACAAGTTAACCACGTTGGATACAGCCCCTGACCCACGTGGGACTCACGGCCTAAGCAGGAGAGAGAACAGGTATTAAATCCTCATTTTACCGATGAGGAAATTGAAGCACAGAGAAGTTAGGTGGCTTGAGCAAGGTTGCACAGTAGGTCATTGGCAGAGCTGGGTTAAGAACCCAGGTCCTCTGATTCCCAGTCACGTGCTCTGCCTGCTAAGCCACACTGCTTCCCAACTGGTGTCTTCAAAGACTAATCCAGCCCAACTCAGCGAGGTAGAGACTGGACCGTCGAGCGAAAGGGACATTAATGATGTTTATTAATGTACTGTAGAGTACATGCCACAACTATAAATTTGAGGCTATCACACCCTATAGTGACCTTTCACCTTCTCTCATCCATCTACGTATTCTCTTTCACCCCCTCCCACTCAACAAGCCACATTCTCTCACCAATCCTCCTACTCCCTTGCCTATCTCTTTGTGCCTCCGTCTCTCTAACTTACTGTGACTTCGCATCTTCCTCTGTGTGTCACCTTCCATCACCTCAGTCTCCATCTCTCTTCTCTGCCTCAGTCTCCATTTTTCTGCCCGTCTCTGTCTCTGGGGTGAAAGAATAGAAGTGGGCAGAAAACATTCAGTGACAATGTCCTCAAGCAATCGGAGAAGGAGGACACCCAGTGGAAAAAAAAAATGAAAGGCCTGAAAGACACAGGACTGGGTGGAAAGTATTTTCTGATTATTTTTGAATCCTAATCATTTATGTAATTAGTGTGCTGGAATAGTTAATACAAAAGTCTGTCAATGCACATCCATCACCTAGCCTAAATAGTGAAATAAGATTTCAAAATATACTGTGCTTTCAAATTACCTTTTGAATGGTACTTGTTAAAGCACTTAACGTGTGCCAGGCGCTATACTGAGCTAGAGAGGATGCAGGATAATCAGGTTAAAGTCGCTGTCCCATATAGCATAATTGGGGGGAGTAGGATTTAATCCCCATTTTACTGATGAGGAAATGGAGGCACAGAAAAGTTAAGTGACTTGTCCAAGGTCAGACAGTAGACAAGTGGTAGAGGTGGGATTAGAACGCCGGTCCTCTGAATCCCGGGCCCATTCTCTTTCCAGCAGGCCATTCTGGGGCAATGGTTAAGAGAAAAAACTTCTGAAGAGGCAGTTTGGTGAGGGCAGAGAGTCCTTCAGGGTGAGGCTACCCAAGAGTATATTAAGGAAGTCACCCAGCTGTCAGCAGACAAACAGACTGAACTTCTGCCTTTCTCTAGCACCCAAACCCAATATCACCAGTACCCAGAATCAATATTCTAGATTTTCACTCCTCTGGAAGTTCTGTACAATGCCTTGGCCGCATGGAATTTAACAACCGGCTAGTCAGAGGACCTGCAGACTTCTCACTTGACTCATTAGCCAGAGGTAATTTGACCCTTCAGAAATATTTCCCAGCTGGACTTAACCATGGAGCTTTGGGCTACTTCCCCACTTTAAGAGTTAGTGAGTCGTGGTTTCTCTGTTGCACAGGTGAAGGAGGATGGGTTTCTTGTCCCTTGTTCTTGTTGTTTTTTGTGGTCTCTGTTAAGCGTTTGCTATGTGCCAGACACGGTACTGAGCACTGAGATTTGTCTCGTCGTACGCTGTCGAGTCGTTTCCGACACTTAGCGACTCCACGGACACCTCTCTGCCAGTACGCCTCGCCTCCATCTGCAACTGTTCTGGTAGTGTATCCATGGAGTTTTCTTGGCAAAATACGGAAGTGGTTTACCATTGCCTTCTTCCGCACAGTAACCTTGAGTCTCCGCTCTCAACTCTCTCCTATGCCGCTGCTGCCCAGCCCAGGTGAGTTTTGACTTGTAATTTTGACTTGCCCTCCATTCGCTAGCCACCGCCCAAGCTAGGAATGGAACGGGTACGCCTCTGTTTGACTCTCCTTCCCATAGCCGGGACTCATAGAGTACTGGAAACTCTCCGGGTGCCATCTTGGTACAAGCTAATCAAGGCACAAGCCAATCAAGTTGGACACAGTCCGTGTCCCACGTGGGGCTCACAGTCTTAATCCCCATTTTACAAATGAGTTAACTGAGGCACAGAGAGGTTAAGTGACTTGCTCAAGATCACACCGCAGACAAGAGGCAGAGCTGGGATTAGGTCCTTCTGACTTTCGGGCCCATGCTCTATCAATTAGGCCAGGCTATTCCTCTAGTTCCTTGAGACTGCAGTCACCAGACATGGAAAGGGCCTTTCCTCATGGCCTTTGAAGAAAAAAAACCAAAACGAACATTATGTTTTCAGTGCCTTTCTCGTGGAAAATGTCCCCTAGTTCTAGGTATCTGTCAAGTGCTTGCTAAAGTCCAATGTGATTAAGTCTGACAGTCTTGCAGAGAGTATTCCTCCCAGAAAATATCTTGGCCTAAGATCTGCTTATATGCTCTTCAAAAGTGACTTGGTGACGGGAAAATTCCGAGACTACAAATATTGAATTTTGGGCAGTCCACCCTCAGCCCCACAGCATTTATGTATTTATCTGTAATTTATTTATTTCTATTAATGTGTGTCATCCCCCCTAGACTTAAGCTCACGGTTGGTAGGGAACGTGTCTACCAACTCCGTTGAGTTGTAGTCTCCCAAGTGCTCAGCGCAGTGCTCTTCACACAATAAGTGCTCAGTAAACACTATTGATTGATTGATCGATCAATCCTCAGAAATAGCCTGTGTGTTCCTGAGAACAAGAGAAGCAGTGGTGGCGTCTCTCCCGTTGAGTGTGTGTGCACAGTTGAAGTGCAGAAGATTTATTCTTCGGATATATTTGATCTTAAGATCCAAGCTGGGAACAACCTACTGTGGAATCTCACCTTCATTCCTTTCGATAATGGTGAGTTAAGGATGGATTTGGTTTGGGTTTTTATCCGTCTTTGTGCCATCCTCTTCCCTACCATGGCAAGCCCCTCGAGGACAGGGATTGTCTCTACTAGCTCGAATTTCCTCTCCCAACTCCTTAGTCCACTGCTCTTCCAAAGTAAGCGCTCAAAAAATACTACTGATGGATTATCTGTCAGTTCTTCGGAGAGTCTCTAGTAATGTCCAGACCCTCTAAGCTGCCACAATTCTCCCAAAGCAGATAGACATAATACAGGGCTAATTTGGGCAATAGGAGATCTTGCCATTTTCCACTCTGTAGTCACAGCCAAGCTTCTCCAGAGAGCAAAAAGTCCATTGTGGGTTTGCTATGGTGTGGCTTTCTTGGGATGTAGATTTTGTCCTTTTTTAATAATTGTCATATTTTCTGGTTATGGTATTGGTTAAGTGCTTACTATGTGCCAGGCACTGTTCTAAGCGCTGGGGGAGATGCAAACTAATCAGGTTGGACACCGTCCCTGTCCACATGGGGCTCCCAGTCTTAATCCTCATTTTACAGATGAGGTAACTGAGACACAGAGAATTGAAGTGATTTGTCCGAGGTCACACAGAGGACAAGAGGCAAAGCCAGAATTAGAACCCAGTTCTGACTCTCAGGCCTGTGCTCTGTCCATTAGGCTATGCTCCAGACTTTAATCCTTTGGGCCCCTAATAAATACTGTTGATGCTTATGTGGATGCTATTGATGATGATCATTACTCAATCCTTGAACCTGATAATAAGTTTGCAATGCTTTTTCTCCCAAAGTTAAGCCAAAAGTACCAGGAAACCTTACAATCCAAAAGACCAAAAATGGCTACTTCCTCCTAACCTGGGACAACACTTACACCGTGGACAATTATATTTATAATAAATTATCCTATGAAGTCGAGCTTTGGGATAAAGAGAGTCCATGTGAGGTGAGTAGTTCTTTTTGCGGCTTGTGGCCTGTCCCTCTAGGCTGTAAGCTCACTGTGGGCAGGGAACATGTCCACCTACTCTGTTAAGTTGTACTCTCCCAAGTGCTCAACACAGTGCTCTGCACACAGAAAGCGCTCAATAGATACCCCTGATTGATTGATTGACTGTGGCCTGTTGTTTGTCATCTCCTGAGAGAGGCTTTATCAGAACCTGTTGCGATGATCAGAATCTGGAGGGTGTTTTAGAGTTCATATCAACTCATGGAAAACAGGGGCTGGCGCTCTGGCTTCATTCCTCTTTAATAGCTGAGGGACTCTCAAAAATGTCAGAATATATTGAAAGAGAAAGAGCAATTCAGTCTAGCCCAAGCTCAGGAATTTCTGCTATTTTGTTACAAATGTCTCCTGTCTTTCTAGTTAGAACTCCTCGAACTTTTCTGAGATCAAATACAACCAGATCAAGTCAATCAATCAATCAATAGTATGTATTGAGTGCTTTCTGTATGCAAAGCACCGTACTAAGCACTTGGGGAAGTACAGTACAGTTGGAAGATACGAACCCTGCCCACAAGGAAATTATAGTCTACAGGATATTTATATATTCCACAGGGGAACCAAGTGTCACAGTTTCTCATTGATGTGCTTTCTTCCCAAGATGATTCAAGGACCCTCCAAGCATTCTTGTTCCTCCTGGTAACTGGGAAAGGGAGGACGTTTCCCAAGAACTTGGCACAACCCAAGACTTCATAGAAGCAGCGTGGCTCGGTGGAATGAGCCCGGGCTTTGGAGTCAGAGGTCATGGGTTCAAATCCTGGCTCTGCCAAGTGTCAGCTGTGTGACTTTGGGCAAGTCACTTAACTTCTCTGTGCCTCAGTTACCTCATCTGGAAAATGGGAATGAAGACTGTGAGCCCCCCGTGGGACAACCTGATCACCTTGTAACCTCCCCAGCGCTTAGAACAGTGCTTTGCACATAGTAAGCGCTTAATAAATGCCATCATCATTATTATTATACATTTCCTGCTTGTGAATTCTCCTAGGCAAAATTTGTCGAGTGATTTTTGAAGTCGTAAGGATCTATCGGCGGGTAGCAATTAATTCCTTTAAAAAGGGTGCACTTTCTTATTTCAGTATATGGCCCCACTGTACTGTACGCTCTTTGAGGACAGGGGTCAAGTACGAACTCTATAATAATAATTAAATGGTATTTGTTCTAAACACTGGGGTAGTGCTTAGAACTTTGAACATTTGAACATCTTTTGAACTTGAACTTTTGAACATCTTAGAACTTAGAAGATTTGTTCTAAGCACTGGGGTAATCAGGTTATCCCACCTGGGGCTCACAGTTTTAATCCCCATTTTACAGATGAGGTAATTGAGGCACAGAGAAGTGAAGTGACTTGCCCAAAGTCACACAGCCAACAAGTGGCGGAGCCACTTCTTTCACCTGCTACTCTTTAGCTCACTGTCTTCACCTCTCGCCCGCTCACTTCCTAACTTTGGCCTCACTCTCTGTAAATTTTACTTATATATTTATCTGGCTATTCAATTATTTGTGCAGCTATTTTTTGTACTGCTTTCTGTTTCATCCTTGCTCTTCTCCGGCTTTCACTATCTACATATAATTATTTTCTGAAGATAATTTTTGGTCTGCCTCAGATTATATGCTTCTTGAGGACGGACAATGTATGTCTTCATCGTTGTACTATCCCAAGTGCTTAGTACAGTACCTGGCAATCAGGATGCACCCAGTGAACATCACTGATTGATAGGGCAGGAGAATTGAACTGTTCTAGGGGAAAGTGTCTGACAATGACTATTTCTGTGTATCATGGCTAAGACTGTGTTCTGATTATTGTTTCTCTTTTACAGAAAACAAAACAGACCGTAGAGTACGTGACTACCAACTTGGAAATTACTGCCAACAAATTTAAGAACTGGCATTCTTATCGAGCCAGAGTGCGGTCAAAACTTAAAGCAGATTTTGAAGGGCAAGATAGTGACTGGAGCCAAGAAATTGAGTGGCTCAATCGTGAGTATTGGGAATAAAGGCCTCACCTTGCCATATCCAAGGACAGCATGTGTAGCTAATATCTTGTTAAACCTCCTTTTAAAATATTCCACCCATGGTATGAATTTTTAAATAGTAATAATGGTATCTGTTAAGCGCTTACTATGTTCCAGGCATTGTACTAAGCGCAGGGGTGGATACAAGCAAATCGGATTGGACACAGTCCCTTGTCCCATGTGGGGCTCACAGTCTCAATCCCCATTTTACAGATGAGGGAACTGAGACGTAGAGAAGTTAAGTGACTTGCCCAAGGTCACACTGCAGACAAGTGGCGGAGCCGGGATTAGAACCTATGACCTTCCAACTCCCAGGCCCAGGCTCTAGCCACTACACCAGGCTGCTTTTTATTTAAGGCATTTGTTATGTACTTATCCTTCTCCCTCGTAATAATAATAATAATAATAATAATAATAATAATCATGGCATTTATTAAGCACTTACTACATGCAAAGCACTGTTCTAAGAGCTGGGGAGGTTACAGGGTGATCAGGTTGTCCCATATGGGGCCCACAGTCTTAATCCCCATTTGACAGATGAGGTAACTGAGGCACAGAGAAGTTAAGTGACTTGCCCAAAGTCACACAGCTGACAATTGGTGGAGCCGGGATTTGAACCCATGACCTCTGACTCCAAAGCCCGGGCTCTTTTCAGTGAGCCATGCTGACAATCTCTCGGGAATTCCTTACTTCCTTTTCTGTGCACTCTTAGATATCAGCACATGGACTAAACTAGAGATGCTCACCCACACGTATGCAGACCAATGTTTATGTGCAAACATGATCACGCACATATAAGCTCATGTACAGATTTAACCACACACACTCTCTGGCTATTTCTCCACTATCCCTGCTCCTGTTTCCAAAGTAGCCATCCATTGCCCAGTCTCCATTCCTTCCTCACCCTTTCCAATCCAGGTCCCTAATTTTGCACACTGGCAGCAGCCCCAGTTTCTGCTTCTGCCATTCATTTTACTTGTACATATCTATTCTATTTATTTTATTTTGTTAATATGTTTTGTTTTGTTCTCTGTCTCCCCCTTCTAGACTGTGAGCCCACTGTTAGGTAGGGAGCGTCTCTATACGTTGCCAACTTGGACTTCCCAAGTGCTTAGTACAGTGCTCTGCACACAGTAAGCGCTCAATAAATACGATTGATTGATTGATTGCTCCCTTCATGGCTCTGACACACTTTTTTTTAATGGTATTTGTTCATTCATTCATTCAATGTATGTATATGTATATATGTTTGTACATATTTATTACTCTATTTATTTATTTATTTTACTTGTACATATCTATTCTATTTATTTTATTTTGTTGATATGTTTTGTTTTGTTGTCTGTCTCCCCCTTCTAGACTGTGAGCCCACTGTTGGGTAGGGAGCGTCTCTAGATGTTGCCAACTTGTACTTCCCAAGCGCTTAGTACAGTGCTCTGCACACAGTAAGCGCTCAATAAATACGATTGATTGATTGATTGCTCCCTTCATGGCTCTGACACACTTTTTTTTAATGGTATTTGTTCATTTATTCATTCAATCGTATTTATTGAGCGCTTACTGTGTGCAGAGCACTGTACTAAGCGCTTGGGAAGTCCAAGTTGGCAACATCTAGAGACGGTCCCTACCCAACAGCGGGCTCACAGTCTAGAAGGGGGAGACAGACAACAAAACATATTAACAAAATAAAATAAATAGAATCGTAAATATGTACAAGTAAAATAGAGTAATATATATGTACAAACATATATATAGGTGCTGTAGGGAGGGGAAGGAGGTAAGGCGGGGGGGATGGGGAGGGGGAGAGGAAGGAGGAGGCTCAGTCTGGGAAGGCCTCCTGGAGGAGGTGAGTTCTCATGCTTACTCTGCCAGGCGCTGTACTAAGCTCTGGGGTCGATACAAGTTAATCAGGTTGGAAATAGTCCCTGTCCCACATGGGCCTCACAGTCTCAATCCCCATTTTACAGATGTGGTAACCGAGCACGGTGAAGCGAAGGGAATTGTCCAAGGTCACACAGCACACAAGTGGTGGAGCCAGGAGTTCCTTCTGACTCCCAGTCTCCCCTCTGGGCTCTAAGCTTCTTGTGGGCAGGATAAGTGTCTATTAACTCTGCATGCAAAGAGTGTTCAAATAAAATGTATTCACTGAGAGAGCAGTAAAATTATTAAGTGTTTACTGTTTGCCACGCACTGTACTAATAGTACACTTTTCCTCTGCTCCTCCTCCCTTCCCCATCGCCCCGACTCCCTCCCTCTGCTCTACCCCTCTCCCTGCCCCACAGCACTTGCGTATATGTGTACATATTTATTATTCTATTTATTTTATTAATGATGTGTATATATCTCTAATTCTATTTATTTCTATTGCTGCTACTGATGCCTTTTACTTGTTTTGATGTCTGTCTCCCCCCTTCTAGACTGTGAGCCCATTGTTGAGTAGGGATTGTCTCTATATTTGTAGCTGAATTGTACTTTCTAGACTGTGAGCCCACTGTTGGGTAGGGACTGTCTCTATATGTTGCCACCTTGTACTTCCCAAGCGCTTAGTTCAGTGCTCTGCACACAGTAAGCGCTCAATAAATATGATTGATGGATTTCAAGTGCTTAGTACAGTGCTCTGCACACAGCACTCAATAAATATGACTGATTGAATGAATGAATGTGTGTATATCTATAATAATAATGGCATTTATTAAGCGCTTACTATGTGCAAAGCACCGTTCTAAGCGCTGGGGAGGTTACAAGGTGATCAGGTTGTCCCATGGGGGGCTCACAGTTTTAATCCCCATTTTACAGATGAGGGAACTGAGGCGCAGAGAAATGAAGTGACTTGCCCAAAGTCACACAGCTGACAAGTAGCAGAGCTGGGGTTTGAACCCACAACCTCTGAGTCCAAAGCCCGGGCTCTTTCCACTGAGACACACTGCTATAGCCACATATCTATTATTATTATATTTATTATTATATATAGATAGGATTAGATTAGAAAGAGAGAGAAAAATAGGCCAGGGGAGAGAGGAACAGAAAAAGAGATACTGCTCACTACTCACTTGGCCACTTGTCTGCTGTGTGACCTTGGTTAAGTCACATAAATTCTCTCTGCCTCAGTTTCCTCAATTGTAAAGTGGAAATGAAACACCCGTTCTCCCTGCTACTTAGACTGTGAACCCCATGTGGGACAGGGACTGTGTCCAACCTGATTAACTTGTATCTACTCCAACGCTTAGAAAAGTGCTTGACACATAGTAAATGCTTAATAAATACCATTTTCACGTAGAGATTCCTAGGTGGAAGTCTCCAGGAAGGTGAAAATGATTTTTTTTATTGTTCATTACACAGAATATGAAGTCAAGTTGGAAGATCGTTTGCAGCTGGGAGTTCTTATTTTCAGTGTCTTAATCCTGCCAGTTATTTTGATGTGCTATTTCAGCGTTATCAAGTAAGTTCAGTGTTCGGTGTCATGCGCTATTGCTAAAATTAAATCTGCTTGTATTGCAAACTTTATAGCCAGTATTTGCCGGAACAATATTAGGATGACGCTCTGATCTCTTTGACTTGAGTTAGATTATATTGCATTCACTCAATCACTTGCAACTGTGAATTAATCTCGGCGCCTCTGCCAAGTTGATCCTATATTCGTTAAAAACCCAGAGATCCCAGTTTCAGAGAGGTTGTGACCATATTAAGATCTTCTAGACTGTGAGCCCGCTGTTGGGTAGGGACCATCTCTATATGTTGCCAACTTGTACTTCCCAAGCGCTTGGTACAGTGCTCTGCACACAGTAAGTGCTCAATAAATACGATTGAATGAATGAATGAATAAATTAGAAAAATTAGAAAAGTTGCCAAAGTGCTGTGATGATTAGCTTATTGGAACATTTCTCCAATCCCAGCCCCTCAGGATGCTCACTAGGCACGTCATTTAACCTCTCTGAAGTTCAGCTTCTCTTTCTATGAAATGAGTTTAGTGATGATGATGATGATTATGTGTAAGTGCTCACTATGGTTTAAGCATTGGGTAGATACAAAGTTTCTCAGGTTGGACACAGTCATTCATTCTTTCATTCATTCATTCAATCGTATTTATTGAGCACTTACTTTGTGACAGTCCCTGTCTCACATGGGGTTCACAGTCTGAGGAGGGAGAACAGGGATTTAACATCCATTTGCAGATAAAGAAACTGAGGCACAGAGAAGTTAAGTGGCTAGCCCATGATCACAAAGCAAGCAATTAGCAGAGCTGGGTTTAGGACCCAGGTCCTCTGACTCTTGGGCCCGGGCTCTTTCCTCTAGGCCATTTTGCTTCACACTTCCCCCCATCATTAGACTTAGATGGACATAAGAACCCTAAAGCATGGGGGCTTCAATCTGTCAAGGGTATTTATTGAGTGGTTATTATGTGCAGAGCACTGTACTAAGAGTTTGGGGAGGGTACAATTCATTCAATCGCATTATTGAGCGCTTTCTTTGTGTAAAGCATGGTACCGAGCATTTCTGTGCAATGCATACAATGCAACTGAGTTAGCAGACGCGTTCCCTGCCTGCAGCCAAGGGCTGCCTTTACTACCTCATAGACAGGTCTCACCTCTCTCTTCTAGTCACCCTGTCTTACCCTTAACCTTCTCCTTTCTCCAAGAACAAAGCCATGATTACGGGATGCTGCTTCTGGATGCATCCCTCCATTCTAACGGCTGGGATTCCTCAGGATAATTGTAATAATAATGATGATTGTATTTGTTAAGCGCTTATTATGTGCCAAGCACTGTTGTATGTGCTGGGGGAGATACAAGGTAATCAGGTTCCTCCCACGGGGGGCTCACAGTCTTAATCCCCATTTTACAGATGAGGTAACTGAGGCACCGAGAAGTAAAGTGGCTTCTAGACTGTGAGCCCGTTGCTGGGTAGGGACCGTCTCTATATTCATTCATTCATTCAATCGTATTTATTGAGTGCTTACTGTGTGCAGAGCACTGTACTAAGCACTTGGGAAGTACAGGTTGGCAACATATAGAGATAGTCCCTACCCAACAGTGGGCTCACAGTCTAGAAGGGGGAGACAGACAACAAAACAAAACATATTAACAAGATAAAATAAATAGAATATGTACGAGTAAAATAAATAAATAGAGAAATATGTACAAACATATATACATATATACAGGTGCTGTGGGGAAGGGAAGGAGGTAAGGCGGGGGGACTTGTACTTCCCAAATGCTTAGTACAGTCGTCTGCACACGGTAAGCGCTCAATAAATACGATTGAATGAATGAGTGAATGAATGAATGGCTTGCCCAAAGTCACACAGCTGACAAGTGACAGAGCCAGGATTGGAACCCACGACCTCTGACCCCCAAGCCCAGGCTTTTTTCACTGAGCCACCCTGCTCCACATCTCCACTGTGCAAAGCAACCTAAGCTATGAGAAGTTGAGGGAGCTTTAATAAAGATTTCTACAAAGTGATGGTAGTGGACCACCTTCCCTATGGCTGTATGATCTCAGCCTCCCGAAGAAGACACATTCAGTTCTGAAGTGGTTTCACTAGTGCCACTGCAGAGCCACATTCAACTGATTATGCGCAGGCCAAAATTACCAACTTAGACTGAGAGCCCCATGTGTGACAGGGTTATGTCTTACCTGATGATCTTGCATCTACCCCAGCACTTTAATGAGCACCATAATTAAGAAGTACCATAATCAATTCATTAATGAGGCTCTTTTCCTGTTTGGCATCCAGGAGCGCCAATCAATCCATCAGTAGTATTTTTTGAGTGCTTACTCTGTGCAGAGTACTATACTGAGGTCCTTTTACTCCTCTCTGATCCTTCCAAAAAGACAGGAATCTCCACTTCTCTGCAATAGTCCCCGTTTCTGAGGAGCTGAGGGTCACTTTTTTAAAATTGCGTCTGCGGGACTGGAGAGGAGAACTGGGTTCTCTTTTTGGACTTCTCACCCCAGGGATCAAAAACAGGCCAGAAGTGCCCCTCTCTACTCAGCAGCATTGTGGAGTGGGGAGGATGACCCGGAGGCCACCATCCGAGCCGTTTCCACCCATATTGGTCAGAGGCAAGAGGATTGGAGGCGGGAGAAGGGGCCTGGGACCCCTTTTTTCCCCCCTGCTCCCCATCCCAGAAATACAAAAGCAGAACCCAGCCATCCCCCTCCCTCTCCTGCCCCTCCAATTTCCTTTCAAGGGCCTGGGGCTGAAGGGGAGCAGGGTATGCTTGACCTGTTTTCAAATCCCAATAATAATAATAGTGGTATTTGTTAAGTGCTGACTATGTGCCAAGCACCGTTCTAAGCGCTGGTGGAATGCAAGGTGATCAGGTTGTCCCACGTGGGGCTCACAATCTTAATCCCCATTTGACAGATGAGGTAGCTGAGGCCCAGAGAAGTGACTTGCCCAAAGTCACCCAGCTGACAATTGGCAGAGCTGGGATTTGAACCCATGACCTCTGACTCCAAAGCCCGGGCTCTTTCCACAGAGCCACGCTGCTGCTCCTACTTCCATAGATGTAACCCTAGGGTTCAAAAAAGGAACTGGGCCCCTCCATTATGCCGCATTGCCCTGATTTTTGATCAGGAGCAGTGTTCATTTAGCCCACCTTCCTCCCACCCAACAAGTAACCTGGGACTGCTTGCCACCAAAGGAAGTCAGACCTGGGGAGTGGAGGGAGAAGGAGCCCATACATCATGGCAGGGCAGACCAACATCTACAAATTCACTTCACCCATGCTCTTAACCCATATTTGGCCCTCCCTCCCTCTTACCTACCCCCTTCCCCTCCCCACAGTACTTGGGGCTCACAATCTTAATCCCCAGATGAGGTAGCTGAGGCCCAGAGAAGTGAAGTGACTTGCCCAAAGTCACCCAGCTGACAATTGGAGGAGCCGGGATTTGAACCCATGACCTCTGACTCCAAAGCCCGGGCTCTTTCCACAAATATACTTGTGTATATTTTTACATATTTATTACTCTTTATTTTATTAATGATGGGCATATAACTATAATTCTATTTATTCTGATGGCACTGACACCTGTCTATTTGTTTTGTTTTGTGGTCTGTCTCCCCCTTCTAGACTGTGAGCCCGTTGTGGGGTAGGGACCATCTCTATATGTTGCCGATTTGTACTTCCCAAGCGCTTAGTACAGTGATCCGCACACAGTAAGCTCTCAAAAAATACGAGTGAATGAATGAACGAATGAGTGAGTCATTCAAGGCCTCCAATCTGCCAGCAGTTTCCAGAAATGATTACTCTGATTTCACCAAGATGAAAGTTCACAGCCGCAGCTATTCAAGAGGAAATGTGAGCTTACCCAATGCCCGGAGTTCACTTTTCAGAGCGACTTAGCCCTACCTCTTGACTCTGCTCACAAATCTTTAGTGGTGAAAACTTCCCCCAAACCACCGTGGAGCATCAGTTTTAAGTCATCCAGTTCCTGCTTTCTGGGGATTTCAAAAGTAAAATGTCAGATGTCAAATGTCAAAAGCTTTAATGAGGATTTTTGTTTCTCAGGGTGAAGAGAGAATGGTGGGATCAGATTCCCAACCCAGCCCACAGCCACTTGACAGCCATCATTGTTCGGAACAAGCAGGTAGGTGGATTCTAGGTGTGTTTGTAATCTAAAGCAAGAAATTCTTCCTGTTGAAAGAAAGGACCGAGAGCCCCTTCATTTAATGGACTCTTATTTTTGTTTTAGCTTTCA
Organism: Tachyglossus aculeatus; assembly: GCF_015852505.1. Lineage (NCBI taxonomy): Eukaryota > Metazoa > Chordata > Mammalia > Monotremata > Tachyglossidae > Tachyglossus > Tachyglossus aculeatus. The sequence continues at coordinate 47,547,438 of NC_052086.1, read as the reverse complement.
GCCTGGGGAAAGCCGTCTCACTTGAAAGACATGAATATCTCCTACCAGGACATGAAACAAAGTCACATGGAAAAACAAGCGTAAGTAGAATAGCTCTATCAAGGAAGAGCACACTCCTTCCACAGGCCTGGGCCGTAAAGGATAGTAATATATATCAATAATTGTGGTATTTGACAAGCCCTTACTATGTGCCAAGCACCAAACTAAGCTTTAGGTTAGATACAAGTTGGACATAGTCCCTGTACCATATGGGACCTACATTTAAATTAAGAGAGAGAGAGCAAATATTGAATCCCCGTTTTAATAATAATAATAATAATGATGATGGCATTTATTAAGCGCTTACTATGTGCAAAGTACCGTTCTAAGCTCTGGGGAGGTTACAGGGCAATCAGGTTGTCCCACAGGGGGCTCACAGTCTTAATCCCCATTTTACAGATGAGGGAACTGAGGCCCAGAGAAGTGAAGTGACTTGCCCAAAGTCACCCAGCTGACAATTGGCGGAGTCGGGATTAGAACCCATGACCTCTGACTCCAAAGCCCGGGCTCTTTCCACTGAGCCATGCTGCCTCTCTATAATAATAGTGGTATTTGACAAGCCCTTACTATGTGCTAAGCACCAAACTAAGCACTAGGTTAGCTACAAGTTGGACATAGTCCCTGTACCGTATGGGGCCTAAATTCAAAGTAAGAGAGAGAGAGCAGATATTGAATCCCCATTTTAATAATAATAATAATAGTGGTATTTGTTAAGTGCTTACTATGTGTGAAGCACTGTTCCAAGCGCTCGGGGGGATACAAGGGGATCAGGTTGTCCCACGTGGGGCTCCCAGTCTTAATCCCCATTTTACAGATGCGGTAACTGAGGCACAGAGAAGTTAAGTGGCTTGCCCAAGGTCACACAGCAGACAAGTGGCAGAGACAGGATTCGAACTCTTGACCTCTGACTCTGTTTTCCCCACTTTACATATGAGGCTTATCAGATGAGGCACACCCTTACTATGGGGCTGACCAAAGAAGTCAGGCTAGGCCTAATGGAAATCAGGCAATAGCAGTAATCAAATCAGGCAGCAAAGCTAAAGTCTATTTAATAGACTTTGCCTCCGCTTTCTATTAGCTTTTTGCTGGGGGGAAGACCTTTGGAGCAGTGCAGCCTAATGGATAGAGCACGGGCCCGGGAGTCAAAAGGACGTAGGTTCTAATCCCGGCTTTGCCACTTGCCTGCTGTGTGACTTTGGACAAATCGCTTAACTTCTCTGTGCCTCAGTTACCTGGAAAATGAGGATTAATACCGTGAGCTCCCTACGGGACCTAGACTGTGTCCAATCTGATTATAGAGCATGGGCCTGGGACTCAGACGGTCTTGGGTTCTAATCCCGGCTCTGCCACTTGTCTGCTGTGAGACCTTGGGCAAGTCACGTCACTTCTCTGGGCCTCAGTTACCTCATCTGTAAAATGGGGATTGAGACTGTGAGCCCCACGTGGGACAGGGACTGTGTTGAACCCGACTTAGTATCCACCCCAGCACTTAGTACAGTGTCTGGCACAATGTAAGGACTTAACGAACACCATAATTATTATTATTATTACTCCAGCGCTTACTACAGTTCCTGGCTCATACTACAAGCTTTGCAATTACCATTAAAAAAAAAGTTCACAGTAGAAGGATGCATACACAGCGCACAGTTAGCGTGGCCAAGAAGGTGGTCTAGGTGACTTTGAGTGGGGCTCCAGCAAATTCTGTGGACCAAGAAGGATTGTTCTTTGAAACATCCTTGCAAGGTTGTGTTCATTGAAGTTCAGGTAATCAATCAATCAATCAATCAATTGTATGTTTTGAGCCACGACTAGGTTCAAGCACACTTGGGAGATCACAATAGAAGGTTCCTGGCCTCAATCAATCATTCAATCAATCAATCGTATTTATTGAGCGCTTACTGTGTGCAGAGCACTGTACTAAGCGCTTGGGAAGTACAAGTCGGCAACACATAGAGACAGTCCCTACCCAACAGCGGGCTCACAGTCTAGAAGTGGGAGACAGAGAACAAAACCAAACATACTAACAAAATAAAATAAATAGAATAAATATGTATAAGTAAGATAAATAAATAAATAAATAAATAGAGTAATAAATATGTACAAACATATATACGTATTTACAGGTGCTGTGGGGAAGGGAAGGAGGTAAGATGGGGGGGATGGCCTCACAAACTTTCTAGTGAAATGGAGGACGACAGCAGGTATTCATTATTTACAAATGAGAGGAGCGTGAGGAAGAACAAAGGGCGCAATCGGTAGTAATGTGAATATGGAAAAAATAAATAAGTTGGGTGGGTAAATCAATTTATACATAAGCGTTTAGGGTGGGCTTTGGAGTGACACCTGAGGAGTGGAAATCCATACATTCGATAGTATTTATTGAGCGCTTACTGTGTGCAAAGCACTGTACTAAGCACTTGGGAGAGTCAATATAACAATAAACAGACACATTCCCTGCCCACAGCGAGCTGTCTAGAGGGGGAGACAGACATTAAATAAATAAATTACAGATATGTACTTAAAATTAACCAGAGAAAAATTTTCTGGAGGGATGGGGGGCTTCAGCAGGGCTTTGAAGAAGGGAAAGAGCTGCAGCTTGGTGGTTCCCTGTAGGAGAATGAGTTTCCAGTGTTAGACTGTTGTTTGTCTTCATTACTGTCCCTAGAACCTTTAAGCGTCGAGTGCACGTCTAGAACGAGTATACAAATGACCTACGCCTTAACTGTCTTTCTCTTTCAGTTGCCCCCAAAGCAGAAGTTGGAAGACACGCCTGGCAAAAATATTTCCCTGTTTGCTCAGGCTCGACTCAAAGGTGAATGAAAATACCGTCACCGTGGAGAAGAATCGTTACTGTCCTGGCCCAAACAAATCAGAAGACTGGTTGCCGGAAAGCTACCGGGCCATTTTGATGCCCGAGTCTATCAGTGTGGTCCAATCCGTCGAAATGCGTGAAGCCGAAGTTGAGAGTGAGAAAGAGGATACGGATGATATTTCCTTCTGTCTGCCCTCAGAGAGCAGCACGAGCAGTTTCATGCAGAACAAAGAAGCCATTACCGCTATGCTCGTTCAAAGTCTGTTCCTTGATCTCGTAGGAAGTGAAACCAACACGTCTTGTGGGCTGGCCTCTGACAGCCTGACGAATAAATACAAGAACCTGCCCAATGCATCACAGTCTGTTTTCTCAAGCGCCTCCCAGAGCGATTCGGACTTTAAAGTGGCTAGAAAAAAGTCCTTGCGGTCTGAAGAGTCCTTCGAATCCGGCTATCACAGTTCTAATTTGGACAACGCTTCTCCCAATATAAAGAGTTCTCCAGCTCAGAGCGGTGGGCTGGATTCGAGTGCAGGTTCCCAAGATTTAGACATCCTAGAGGTAAACAAAATCATCATGGATAATCCTGCCTACCGAAGTTTCAGTGCCCTCCTGGCCCAGTCTAAGGCTTCTTATCCGGAAGAGGCTGGCTTTCCAACATTCCCAGATGGCTGTTTGGGGGAGCCGACGTTTCCCTCTTGGGAAGATTCTGATATGAACCCTGAGGCGGACTGCCATGGACCTGCTTTCCCACACTCCTGCTCAGAGGGCTCTGACACCTGCCCCTCCTCTGATGACGATGAGGCTTCATCATCCCAGACCGAGGAAGAATCCTGGGAACAAATCCTAAGGCAGAGCATCCTTAGACAACAGGCCGCGCCGGCCGGCCCCGCCGTCTCCGCGTCGTCTGGTTACCGGTGTTTTGAAAATGCCGTCAGGCAAGGCAATGTGTCCAGTGATAATGTGCTCAGCCTTGGTGTCCCTGAGGATTCAGAATATAAATCCTTCACGACCCTTTTAAATAGAAATGTCCAGGAAGCAGCCGGCATTTCTGCAGGGGAATCCTGGAGGGGGGAAGATGGATGTGTCCCTTCACAGCATCTCGCTCCCAGCGGCCTGGAAGCCCAGGGCTCGTCTACTCCTCCCCTGTTCTCCTTCGGGCTTGATTTCGACCAGGGTAGCTCCTGCGGCCACCCGCCTACCAGCTTCCTCGAACTGTACAGTTCCGACAAGACAGTGGAAGAAGAGAACCTGAAGAATTCCCTGAGCCCCAGTTGGACTAGCCCTGAGTTCCTACAGGATACCCTGGAGGGGACTCCGGCCTGGACGAGGGAAGACTCCAGTAATGGCATCATATATTCCGCTCTGACCTGTCACTTGTGTGGCCATTTGAAGAAATTCCAGAGTGAAGACAGAAGTCACAAGCCGGGAGACGGCGGTCAGAGTGTGAAATGCAGCTGTACCGTCCCCTTGCCGGACACACCGACTGTCTCTCCTGCTAAAGCCGCGGACCCCTATCCCTCAGAAACAGCGATGAGTCCAGAGAGCTTGGGTCTCCAGGACTCCTTGGCATTTCCCAGAAAAGAGCCTTTCAAAGAAGGCAGCTCCCGGAGGAATTCCTCCTCTCTTCCTCCCAAATATCCGGCACTTAAAAACTGTCAAAACATCTCCGGCTCCATTCCGGAGACGAAGCGGGAAGAATCGCGTGTCTTCCCGTGAGACTCAAGAGACACCCCAAGAAAGACCAGGCAGCCGTTTCAAAAAACGGAGGCCCTCGGTAAAGCCTGGGCCCACAAGGGCAACAACTACATGCAAGTTATTTAGATGACCTGGGGGCAGGAGGAATTCACAGTTTTGCAAACTTGTATTGCCAGAGAATGGACAGGTGACTTGGGTTTCCAAAGTGCCTCCAATAGCTGAACAGTGATCTAGGCGGAGAAGTGTTAGCCTGGTTCCTATTACCAAAGCAAGCTACAAGGTTTTCCGAGGAAACAGCTGCTGATGTATCTATAGGTAAAATCGCGCCACTCTGAGCAGGTTGGAGAATCCCAGCAGCCAAGTGAGACAGGAAGTAACCCCGGGGATCATCATCATCAACAGTGGTATTTCTTGAGCACTTTTCGTGTGCAGAGCACTGTATTAAGTGCTCGGGAGCAGAATTTGTATTAATGCAGGAAGCATTTCCTGGATCAGCCGCACAGGATTTTCATTCTTTTGTCACTTGACCGCTGCCCTTACAAAGTGCCACCACTCATGCTATCGGGAAAGAACCAGGAACCCTAGCTCTTTTGGGAACTCCGAACGGGCCCCAGGAACCCTCAGGTCTCTGGCCTCAGCATCCTCAAACGAGGCACTCAGTGTCCTTCCTTGCCTCTGAGTGGCTGTGGGCTTCCTCCTCCTCATCATCATCAATCGTATTTATTGAGCGCTTACTGTGTGCAGAGCACTGTACTAAGCGCTTGGGAAGTACAAATTGGCAATATATAGAGACAGTCCCTACCCAACAGTGGGCTCACAGTCTAAAAGACTGCTTCCTGAAGCTTCCTGAAGCTTCCTCCTTCAGGAAGAGTGCTGTAGACACAGAGTGACTCACTCTAATGTACCTCACGCAGCGTGCAGGCTTCTTATTAGCGGGGCTTTCTTTCTGTCACCAAGGGCCACAAAGCTAATGATTCCTGAGACCAGGACTGATTGTGAGATCGGAGAGAGGGATTCCTTAATAATGTAGATCATCCCAGATACCTCCACTTTCAACAGCCGTTCGGTGGCGGCCGGAGGAGCCCGGCGTGTCTCGGCTTTGGCCTTTTCTCTCCTGCTGTGACCCGATATTGACCAAATACCAACAGGGTCTTTTTCCACCTCTATTTACCAAGAGGTGTGGGGACTTCTTCGAACTGCCTTCGGCCAGGAAATGAATGTATATTTGGTTATTCGTCACAATTCATACTGTAAACTTTGAAGAGGGCTGTATCGCTGTATCGCTTTTCTTCACAGCGGCCGGGTGGGACGGTTATAAAGCATTGGAGGAAAGTTGTCGACATCCAGAAGCTGTCCAGGTGTGCCGAGTAAATGTAACTACCCGTGTTTGGGAAACAGCCCATACCTTGCAATTCCGTTGTATTGCGAGATGGGGCCCATGCGGTACTCGGGGAGGCAGGGACCGATGGGTGAACGGATGGCACCCGCTGGGATCGGCTCCTGTGAAAGCATCATTTGGATCGGGCCATCTTATTGGGATTGGCGCCGCTCATTTTACACACGTTTTGGAAACTTACGAGGCTCTCTCTTCCACTTATGAAATTCCGAACTGTTTTATTTTCAAAGCCTGTGGTATGGTCACCTGATGATGTGAATAAATGCAATTTTGTGCCATGGAAAACCCGTTAACCGGCCTTGAAGACTTGTCTTGTCTGTGTTGGCTTTTCTCTTTCCTGGATTGAATGGCTCCCGCCACTTGGGTTCCCACTTCCCCACCCGCAAGGCTTGGGGCCCTCTCCCAAATCTGGGAGTCTAGTGTGGGGGCATGGGATGGGCAGGGAGCTCAGAGGGCCTTAGAAGGACATTCCTGTCCCCAGGGATTTGATGAGACTTATTTCTGGGACTAAGAAATGGCGTGGCATAGCTGATAGAGCACGGGCGTGGGATTCAGAAGGTCATGGGTTCTAATCCCGGCTCCACCACTTATCTGCTGTGTGTCCTCGGGCAAGTCACTTCACTGCTCTGTCCCTCAGTTACCTCATCTGTAAAATGGGGATTGAGGCCATGAGCCCCACGTGGGACAGGGACTGTATCAAACCCAATTTGCTTGTATCCACCCCAATGCTTTATACGGCGCCTGGCACGTAGTAAGCACATAATAAACACCATAATCATTATTATTATTCATTCAATTGTATTTATTGAGCACTGACTGTGTGCAGAGCACTGTACTAAGCACTTTGGAAGTGCAAGTTGGCAACGTATAGAGACAGTCCCTACCCAACAACGGGCTCACAGTCTGGAAACCATGTGTTCTGCTGCCAGTTTAGGCCTTGGGCAAGCCACTTCACTTCTCCATGCCTCATTTTCCTCATCTATAAAATGGGGATTTAGACTGTGAGCCCCATGTTGGACAGGGACTCTGTCGAACCTGATATGCTTATATGCACCCCAGCGCCAGCCTGGCACACAGTAAGCGCTTAACAAATACCAGAATTATTATTATCCCAGTGCTTAGAACAGTGCTTTGCACATAGTAAGCGCTTAACAAATGCCATCATCATCATTATTATTATTATCCCATGTCTACCAATTAATCAATCGTCTTTACTGAGCACTTTCTCTGTGCAGAGCATTTTCCTAAGCATTTGGGAGTGTACATGACAGTAAGTAGACACAATCATGGCTCAGTGGAAAGAGCTCGGGCTTTGGAGTCAAAGGCCATGGGTTCAAATCCCGGTTTCGCCACTTGTCAGCTGGGTGACTTTGGGCAAGTCACTTCACTTCTCTGGGCCTCAGTTCCCTCGTCCGGAAAATGGGGATTAAGTCTGTGAGCCCCATGTGGGACAGCTTGATTACCTTGTATCTACCCCAGCGCTTAGAACGGTGCTTTGCACATAGTAAGCGTTTAATAAACACCATCATTATTATTATTATTATTCAAGGAGCTGACGGTCTAGTGGAGGAGGGTTTTGCTGGGTTCTTTGTAGAAAGCCCCATCTCATCTGTGTCCATCGTTCCCAACCCCGTGGCTCCTAAGCCAAGGTCTGGCCCTCCCACCCCCTACTCCTAGCACCTGAAGCCTTTACAGTTTACCTCCCCTGATAAAGTCACAACTGTAGACAGAGTCCTAGACTCCAACTGCTTCAAATTCCTACTTATAGTAAATGACTGAAGGGTGGACTGGGACGGAATGAAGCTGAACGCGTGGAGGCCAAGATTTACTGTAAGAACCCCTCCCACACCCAGGATTGCTAAACTGGCCTGCTCTTATTTGGTACAAGCCTCTTCTTGAACAGTGAGACATGCAGTGGTTAGTTTCCTTCACTTGATTGATCAACCGTCTATCATTGAGCATTTACCGCGGGTCGGGCACTGTACTAAGCGCTTGGGAGGGTACGTGCAACACTATAACGGGCGCGTTTCCTGCCCGTAACCACCTTATAGTCTAAAGGGAGCTTACAGGAGGGAAGAAAAGGCAGGCAGAACCTACCGAGGGAGCTCAGAGTGGGGATTCTCCATCAGACCCCACACACTGTGAACAATCAGTCTAAGGAATTTATTGAGTGCTCACTATGTGCGGAGCACTGTACTAAGCACTTGGGAGAATACAATATAACTAAGTTGGTAGACGCATTCCCAGCCAACAGGGAGTGTTTAACTCCCCACCCAGAGTTTCCCTTGGGGAATGAGCAAGAAGATGATGAATTGATTTCGAAAGGGCCAACTGAACCAACTCCCTGGTTATTCACCTCCTCCTGGAAATAGCTCTCTCATTAAACAACCTATGTACTTCCTATAAAGTCACTATTCTCATTCATTCATTCATTCATTCATTCATTCAATCGTATTATCCCCTCTCGCATCCCCACCCCAGTCAGAAGAGGTCCGAAATGGGACCCGAGCCCAGCCTTGTCTTTCCCCCGGTCCCTCTCCCTTCTATACTGTCTGTTCACTTGGTCCGTGACTTTTGGGCATTTGATATTTGCCCCACCCTCAACCCTACAGCACATATGTACATATCTTTAAATTACATATCGTAAATGAGTTAAATTACATTTATTTAAATTAAATAAATTATAATTTAATTTAATTTAATTTAATTTATTTATTTAATAAATTAAATAAATTATGATTTAAATTAAATTTAAAGACAGTCTTCCTGTCTAGACTGTAAGCTCATTTTGACACCTGTCTGCATGTTTTGTTTTGTTGTCTGTCTCCCCCTTCTAGTCTGTGAGCCCACTGTTGGGTAGGGACCGTCTCTATATGCTGCCAACTTGTACTTCCCAAGCGCTTAGTACAGTGCTCTGTACACAGTAAGCGCTCAATAAATACGATTGATTGATTGATTGATTGAATGAATTATTATTGTCGCAGCGTGAAGCAGCGTGGCTCAGTGGAAAGGGCACGGGCTTTGGAGTCAGAGGTCATGGGTTCAAATCCCGGCTCCGCCAACTGTCAGCTGTGTGACTTTGGGCAAGTCACTTCACTTCTCTGTGCCTCAGTTCCCTCATCTGTCAAATGGGGATGAAAACTGTGAGCCCCCATGGGACAATCTGATCACCTTGTAACCTTCCCAGCGCTTAGAACAGTGCTTTGCACATAGTAAGCGCTTAAACAAATACCATCAGTATTATTATTATTATTATGGGCAGGGAATGTGCCTGTTGTGTTCTCCCAAGCGCTTAGTACAATGCTGTGCACACAGTAAGCGCTCAACAAAGCACCATTGATGATGATGGTTGGGTAAGCTCCCTCTGGACTGAGAAGGCACAGAGAAGTCAAGCGACTTGTCTAAGGTCACACAGCAAGCAAGCAGCAGAGCGGGGACTAGAACCCAGGTGTCCTGATTTCCCCATTCTGCGTTCTTTCCATTAGGCCCAATGAAAAAAAAAAGGGGGTTCTAAATACACTTATCATCAACAACTATGAAAATCAATATACAGCCAGGTAGAGCACAAGCCTGAAAATCAGAAGGTCATGGGTTCTAATTCTGACTCCACCGCGTGTCTGCTGTGTGACCTTGGGCATGTCACTTCACTCTGCCTCAATAACCTGTAAAACGGGGATTGAGACTGTGAACCCCGAGTGGGGCAAGGGCGGTGTCCAACCCGATTTGTTTATATTCATTCATTCAATTCATTCAATCATATTTATTGGGCGCTTACTGTGTGCAGAGCACTGGACTAAGCGCTTGGATGGTGCAATTCAGCAATAAAGAAAGACAATCCCTGCCCACAACGGGCTGACAGCCTACTTGCGGGGGGAGACAGACTTCAAAACAAGTAAACAGGTCAAAACAAGTTTGTCTCCACCCCAGCGCTTAGTACAGTGCCTGGCACAATGTTAGCGCTTTACAAATACCATCTTAAGCGCTTGGAAGGTGCAAAACAGCAATAAAGAGAGAGAATCCCTGCCCACAATGGGCACACAGTCTAGAGACAGACATCAAAACAAGTAAACAGGTCAAAACAAGTCTGTCTCCACCCCGGCGCTTAGTACAGTGCCTGGCACATAGTGCTTAACAAGTCCCATCCTAAGTGCTTGGAATGTGCAATAATAATAATGGCATTTATTAAGCGCTTACTATGTGCGAAGCGCTGTTCTAAGCGCTGCGGAGGTTACAAGGT
>NC_052086.1:47134759-47234759 GCF_015852505.1 Tachyglossus aculeatus | reverse complement strand
GAATTTATCTGTCTTAGGTGAAATTTTTCATTTTTTCATGATCCACTGGGGATCTGGGTGTTAGGCATGAAGCTTTTGCCTAGAAAGTCCTGGTGAAAAGTCACTTGCTGACAACACATGGAAAACTGAAAAAGTTTGCCCGGAGAACATGCCTTAGGTTACTACATCCCCAAGCTGGTCAGCGCTAGATGAGCATAACAGAATTTGAAGTGTCAGTCTTTGCATTTCTGATAATCTTTAAATATTATCGGAGAGTCCAGGATACGGGGACGTTTGGATTCTATTTGCACAAACAGAAATTGGAAACAGAGAAGCAGCGTGGCTCAGTGGGAAAGAGCCCGGGCTTTGGAGTCAGAGGTCACGGGTTCAAATCCCGGCTCCGCCAATTGTCAGCTGTGTGTGACTTTGGGCAAGTCGCTTCACTTCTCTGGGCCTCAGTTACCTCATCTGTAAAACGGGGACTAAGACTGTGAGCCCCCCGTGGGACAACCTGATCACCTTGTAACCTCCCCAGCGCTTAGAACAATGCTTTGCACATGGTAAGCGCTTAATAAATGCCATTATTATTATTATTATTATTATTATTATTATTATTATTATTATGTCTTTTCCTGCAGGCAAGAAGGAACGGAATTTGTCAGCCAAACGGAAGGATAACGCTGAGCTCTACATCCCCACCAAACCTGGGTTAGAAAGGTGTCAAAAGGAAAGACAGGCTTCGCCTACTTGTCTGGACCAGGAGAAAACCCACTCTAGTAAGGGCACAGAACACTTTTGTTGAGCAATCATGCAGCGGGGAGGGTGGGGTTCTGAGGTAGCTTTTTCTTTCACTTCGGAACACCACCGGCCATCACCTGTCTTGTTACACCGGAGGTTATTAGGTAGCAATCTTGATCTGCATTCTTGACCGTTTTACTCCAGATTGGTCCCAAAACGGGTCATGCAGACAAGCCAGCTCTTCAGTCCGGGGTCAAGGGCGCGCAGAGCAAGAAGGAGAAGCAGCGTGGCTCAGTGGAAAGAACCCGGGCTTGGGAGCCAGAGGTCATGGGTTTAAATCCCGGCTCCCCCACTTCTCAGCTGTGTGACTTTGGGCAAGTCACTTCTCTGGGCCTCAGTCACCTCATCTGGAAAATGGGGATTAAGACTGTGAGCCCCATGTGGGCTCAGGCTCCCCCACTTATCAGCTGTGTGACTTTGGGCAAGTCAGTTAACTTCTCTGGGCCTCAGTCACCTCATCTGGAAAATGGGGATTAAGACTGTGAGCCCCATGTGGGCTCAGGCTCCCCCACTTATCAGCTGTGTGACTTTGGTTAAGTCACTTCACTTCTCTGGGCCTCAGTCACCTCATCTGTAAAATGGGGCTTAAGACTGTGAGCCCCATGTGGGCTCAGGCTCCCCCACTTATCAGCTGTGTGACTTTGGGCAAGTCACTTCACTTCTCTGGGCCTCAGTCACCTCATCTGTAAAATGGGGCTTAAGACTGTGAGCCCCATGTGAGCTCAGGCTCCCCCACTTATCAGCTGTGTGACTTTGGGCAAGTCACTTCACTTCTCTGGGCCTCAGTTACCTCATCTGTAAAATGGGGATTAAGACTGTGAGCCCCATGTGGGCTCAGGCTCCCCCAGTTATCAGCTGTGTGATTTTGGGCAAGTCACTTCACTTCTCTGGGCCTCAGTCACCTCATCTGGAAAATGGGGATTAAGACTGTGAGCCCCATGTGGGCTCAAGCGCTTAGTCCAGTGCTCTGCACACAGTAAGCGCTCAGTAAATACAATGTGCGTGCGTTCCTTTTCAACTGAACAGTGTTCATACTTTGCACATAGTAAGCGCTTAACAAGTACCAACATTATTATTATTGTTATTATGGACCTAATATATCCTAGAATGCCTTTCTCGGGTGCGTGTTCCTTTTCAACTTAATAGTGTTCACACTTTGCACATAGTAAGTGCTTAACAAATACTAACATCATTATTATTATTATTATTATGGACCTAATATATCCTAGAATGCCTTTCTCGGGTGCGTGTTCCTTTTCAACTTAATAGCGTTCACACTTTGCACATAGTAAGCGCTTAACAAATACCAACATTATTATTATTATTATTATTATGGATCTAATATAGCCTAGAATGCCTTTCTCGGGTGCGTGTTCCTTTTCAGCTTAATAGTGTTCATACTTTGCACATAATAAGCACTTAACAAATACCAACATTATTATTATTATTATTATTACAAACCTAATATATCCTAGAATGCCTTTCTTGGGTGCGTGTTCCTTTTCAACTTAATAGTGTTCACACTTTGCGCATAGTAAGCGCTTAACAAACACCAACATCATTATTATTATTATGGACCTAATATATCCTAGAAAGCCTTTCTCGGGTGCGTGTTCCTTTTCATCTTAATAGTGTTCATACTTTGCACATAGTAAGCGCTTAACAAATACCAACATTATTAATATTATTATGGACCTAATATATCCTAGAATGCCTTTCTCGGGTGCGTGTTCCTTTTCATCTTAATAGTGTTCATACTTTGCACATAGTAAGCGCTTAACAAATACCAACATTATTATTATTATTATTATGGACCTAATATATCCTAGAATGCCTTTCTCGGATGCGTATTCCTTTTCAACTTAATAATGTTCACACTTTGCACATAGTAAGCGCTTAGCAAATACTAACATCATTATTATTATTATTATTATTATTATGGACCTAATATATCCTAGAATGCCTTTCTCATGTGCGTGTTCCTTTTCAACTTAATAGTGTTCACACTTTGCACATAGTAAGCGCTTAACAAATACCAACATTATTATTATTATTATTATTATGGACCTGATATATCCTAGAATGCCTTTCTCGGGTGCGTGTTCCTTTTCAACTTAATAGTGTTCACACTTTGCACATAGTAAGCGCTTAACAAATACCAACATTATTATTATTATTATTATGGACCTAATATATCCTAGAATGCCTTTCTCGGGTGCGTGTTCCTTTTCAATCAATCAATCAATCAATCGTATTTATTGAGCGCTTACTGTGTGCAGAGCAGTGTACTAAGCGCTTGGGAAGTACAAGTTGGCAACATAATAGTGTTGGTAACAAATACCAACATTATTATTATTATTATTATGGACCTAATATATCCTAGAATGCCTTTCTCGGGTGCGTATTCCTTTTCAACTTAATAGTGTTCATACTTGGCACATAGTAAGCGCTTAATAAATACCAACATTATTATTTTTATTATGGACCTAATATATCCTAGAATGCCTTTCTCGGGTGCGTGTCCCTTTTCAACTTAATAGTGTTCACACTTTGCACATAGTAAGCGCCTAACAAATACCAACATTATTATTATTATTATGGTCCTAATCTATCCTAGAATGCCTTTCTCGGGTGCGTGTTCCTTTTCAACTTACTAGTGTTCACACTTTGCACACAGTAAGCGCTGAACAAATACCATCATTATTAAGCACGACGGTAGGGTCGAAAGAAACGTCTTCTTGCTTTCTGCCCACCAGGACCTGGAAGCCGAAAGGAGCGGCCCCTGTCAGCCTTGCGCAAGAGTGCTTGTGAGGATAAAGACCCCACAGAAGACGCTTCAGCAGTGCTCAAAGCCATCCAACTTGAAAATGAGGCCTTACAAAGAGCGATGCTTTGCAGAAAGACAGGGACCGCTGACAGTCAGGTATTCTAGGCCGCTGCGCTGGCATGGAAAATGTACAAGAACCCATGGGTGGGGGGAAAATTAGCTATTGTCTCAGCCCAAATCTTCAGGCCACATTCCCCACTTGTCAAGAAGTCCTCAAGTGGTTGCCCGTCCATCCCGCATCAAACAGAGACTCCTTACCATCAGCTTCAAAGCACACAGTCACCTTCCTTCCTCTTATACCTTCTCACTACTTCCCTACTACAACCCAACCTTCACACTTTGCTCCTCCAGGCCAGCCTTCTCACTGTACCTCCATCTCATCCATCTCCCTGCCGACCGCTCGCCCAAATCCTGCCTCTGGCCTGGAACCCCCTCCCTCTTCCCATCCGACAGACAATTCTTCCTTCAAAGCCTTGCTGAAGGCACGTCTTCTCCAAGATGACTGTGAGCCCGTCGTTGGGTAGGGACCGTCTCTGTATGTTGCCGACTTGTACTTCCCAAGTGCTTAGTACACTGCTCTGCAGACCATAATAATAATAATAATATTTGTTTTGCGCTTACTACGTGCCATGCCCTGTTCTAAGCGCTGGGGTAGATACAAGGCCATCAATCAATCAATCAATCGTATTTATTGAGCGCTTACTGTGTGCAGAGCACTGGACTAAGCACTTGGGAAGTACAAGTTGGCAACATATAGAGACAGTCCCGACCCAACAGCGGGCTCACAGTCTAGAAGGGGGAGATAGAGAACAAAACCAAACATACTAACAAAATAAAATAAATAGAATAGATATGTACAAGTAAAATAAATAAATAAATAAATAAATAGAGTAATAAATATGTACAAACATATATACATATATACAGGACCATAATAATAATAATATTTGTTAAGCGCTTACTATGTGCCATGCACTGTTCTAAGCTCTGGGGTAGATACAAGGCCGTCAACAATCAATCAATCATATTTATTGAGCGCTTACTGTGTGCAGAGCACTGGACTAAGCGCTTGGGAAGTACAAGTTGGCAACATATAGAGACGGTCCCTACTCATTCATTCAATCATATTTATTGAGCGCTTACTGTGTGCAGAGCACTGGACTAAGCGCTTGGGAAGTACAAGTTGGCAACATATAGATACAGTCCCTACCCAACAGTGGGCTCACAGTCTATAAGGGGGAGACAGAGAACAAAACCAAACATACTAACAAAATAAAATAAATAGAATAGATATGTACAAGCAAAATAAATAAATAAATAAATAAATAAATAGAGTAATAAATATGTACAAACATATATACAGGACCATAATAATAATAATATTTGTTAAGCGCTTACTATGTGCCATGCACTGTTCTAAGCGCTGGGGTAGATACAAGGCAATCAATCAATCAATCGTATTTATTGAGCGCTTACTGTGTGCAGAGCACTGGACTAAGCGCTTGGGAAGTACAAGTTGGCAACATCTAGAGACAGTCCCTACCCAACAGTGGGCTCACAGTCTAGAAGGGGGAGACAGAGAACAAAACCAAACATACTAACAAAATAAAATAAATAGAATAGATATGTACAAGTAAAATAAATAAATAAATAGAGTAATAAATATGTGCAAACATACATACATATATACAGGTACTGTGGGGAAGGGAAGGAGGTTTGTTTGTTTGTCAGGTTTGTTTTGTTGTCTGTCTCCCCCTTCTAGACTGTGAGCCCATTGTTGGATAGGGACCATCTCTATACGTTGCTGACTTGTACTTCCCAAGCGCTTAGTACAGTGCTCTGCACACAGTAAGCGCTCAATAAATATGAATGAATGAATGACTAGGCCCTCCTTTCTTCTTCTCCCACTCCCTTCTGCATTGCCTTGACTTGCTCCCTTTATTCTCCACAGCCCCAAAGGACTTATGTACCTATCTGTCATTTTATTTATTTATATTAACATCTGTCTCCCCCTCTAGGCTGTAAGCTCATTGTGGGCAGGGAATATGTCTGCTGTATTCCCAAACGCTGGGTACAGTGCTCTGCGCACAGTGAGCGCTCAATAAATACAATTGACTGAGTGACATCTTGAAGCAGCGTGGCTCAGTGGAAAGAGCCCGGGCTTTGGAGTCAAAGGTCATGGGTTCAAACCCCGGCTGCGCCAGTTGTCAGCTGTGTGACTTTGGGCAAGTCACTTCACTTCTCTGGGCCTCAGTGACCTCATCTGTAAAATGGGGATGAAGACTGTGAGCCCCCTGAGTGACAACCTGATCAGCTTGTAACCTCCCCAGCGCTTAGAACAGTGCTTTGCACATAGTAAGCGCTTAACAAATGCCATCATTATTATTATCGTTATTATTATTATTGAATTCCCCACTAGGTTAGGTGTGGGGTTAAATGGCCATTCTCTTTAACTGTACATGAAATATTCGTTCATTCATTCAATCGTATTTATTGAGCGCTTACTGTGTGCCGAGCACTGTACTAAGCGCTTGGGAAGTCCAAGTTGGCAACATCTAGAGACGGTCCCTACCCAACAGCGGGCTCACAGTCTAGAAGGGGGAGACAGACAACAAAACAAAACATATTAACAAAATAAAATAAATAGAATTAATATGTACAAATACAATAAATAAATAAATAGAGTAATAAATCCGTACAAACATACACATATATACAGGTGCTGTGGGGAGGGGAAGGAGGTAAGGCAGGGGGGATGGGGAGCGGGAGGAGGGGGATTATACTATGTACTCCCGAAGGGACCTTCTTTCCAGGAATATGTTAGGTAACGTCATATAGTGTTTTTATTCAGAGTTTTCTTTTGCTTATTGTGACAGGAAGGTGAGACACCTCCAGTTGCACAGGGGACTAGTCTGCTCAAGGAAGTAGTGGAAACCCCATCCCTTGAGGTATGTGAAAGAGTCCTGGCTAAAAAGGCACAAGAAAGAGTTGGCAGGGCAGAGTCCACTGGGAAAGCTCATAGACTGAACTTAATAGAATCCATCGTTCTCTAAATTTCCGCATTTTTTTTCTGTCAGGTTTACTTCCTCCTGCGGTGTGGTCTCTTCCATATCCGGCACCCCGCACCGCACGTAACTGAGAATAAAGGGCCGGGATCAGTAATCAATCAATCAATCAATCGTATTTATTGAGCGCTTACTGTGTGCAGAGCACTGTACTGAGCGCTTGGGAAGTACAAGTTGGCAACATATAGAGACAGTCCCTGCCCACCAGTGGGCTCACAGTCTAGAAGGGGGAGACAGAGAACAGCACCAAGCATATTAACAAAATAAAATAAATAGAATAGATATGTACAAGTAAAAGAAATATATACATATATACAGGTGCTGTGGGGAAGGGAAGGAGGTAAGATGGTGGGGATGGAGAGGGGGAGAGGAACACCTAAAGTATTTCAGTCTGAATGGGTGGGCAGCCTGTCTGACTCAAACGGTTTTGCCTCTGATCCACATCAAAAGCAGGAGCTTAGGTGTTTGGGTGAAAGAAGAGTCACTCAAATAGGTAGTAGGTAAAACCGAGAAAAGAAAGGGAAGGGAGTACAGCTCTGCTTCGATCTATATGGTTGGCTCGGCTTGGCCCAGGGACTTGGACTGTGCCCCCAGCCAGATTCCGGATGAGTGCGATAGCTGCCCCAACACCTAGATGAGTCCGACAGGGCTGGACTTCACCTCCAGATCGAGCAGAAGCGGGTAAGTGCCGTTCAGTGCAAATGCCTGATTGACTGAGACTTGTCTTCTAGACTGTGAGCCCACTGTTGGGTAGGGACCGTCTCTATACGTTGCCAACTTGGACTTCCCAAGCGCTTAGTACAGTGCTCTGCACACAGTAAGCGCTCAATAAATACGATCGATTGATTGATTGATTGTCCCATGGACTGCTTGGGCAAATAGGCACCACTGCCTCCATGTTAACTGGAAGTTGCTCCATGTGAGGCCCTTGGCAGCATAGAGCTGCAGTAACCCTCCTAGATGCCCATCCCCAGGGTTGGCAAACGCTTGATTGATTTGTAGGCGTCCTGAAAGTGGACGGGCGCTTCAGATTGTAATTATTGAGCAGTTATTGTTGCAAGATTGTAACAAAGTGCCGTGTTTCCTTATGGTCCATTTGGTGGGCTGCAGTGGTATTGGAGACCAGGAAGCAGCGTGGCTCAGTGGAAAGAGCCCGGGCTTTGGAGGCAGAGGCCATGGATTCAATTCCCGGCTCCGCCAACTGTCAGCTGGGTGACTTTGGGCAAGTCACTTCACTTCTCTGGGCCTCAGTTCCCTCATCTGGAAAATGGGGATGACGACTGTGAGCCCCCGGTGGGACAACCTGATCACCTTGGAACCTCCCCAGCGCTTAGAACAGTGCTTGGCACATAGTAAGCGCTTAACAAATGCCATCATTATGGGTAGGGACCGTCTCTATATGTTGCCAACTTGTACTTCCCAAGCGCTTAGTACAGTGCTCTGCACACAGTAAGCGCTCAATAAATACAATTGAATGAATGAAGGAATTATTATTATTAGGAAAATGTCGCCAAATAGAAGAAAACAATTTGAAGGTCAGAGGGAACACATTTCTTGGTCAGATGGTGAATAAGGGGGAAAACTAGCATTTAATCACATAGCTTGAATTCCCTAAAGCCTCGGTTTGCTTTGCCGTGCCGAGAAATGGTTCGGTTGTGAAAGGTTTCATTGTCCGATGGGATAATTTTAGGCAGTTCGTTGAAATGGATTGAAGTCATTGACCGTGAAATGTAAGGAACAGAAATTCCTGTCTTTGATGTGCACTATATAAAGAGCGTGTGGGTTTCAAAGCCCACACAGAGGAGATGTTCCCGTTTCCTGCTAACGGTCAAATGCTGGAAATGAATGTGCTTTAAACCACAATCGCTGTTGTTTTATGGGGGTCTGAAGTCTGTTAACGATCTTCTCCTTGCCCTAGCTGCCTCGCAGTCCAGCTTTCTCAGCCACTGCAACATCTAAGCCGTTGGAAACAGCCGGGGGAGCGCATGCAGTCACGGAAGCTATTGAAAAAATTGGTCTTTTGGGAAGCAGGTACTTTTAGTTAGTTTAAAAACTCGGGAAGTTGTTACCTTTATAATAATAATAATAATAATAATAATAATAATAATAATAATAATAACGTTGGTATTTGTTCAGCGCTTACTATGTGCCAGGCACTGTTCATTCATTCATTCATTCAGTCGTATTTATTGAGCACTTACTGTGTGCAGAGCACTGGACTCAGCGCTTGGGAAGTGCCAGTTGGCAACATATATCAATCAATCAATCAATCGTATTTATTGAGCGCTTACTGTGTACAGAGCACTGGACTAAGCGCTTGGGAAGTACAAGTTGGCAACATCTAGAGACAGTCCCTACCCAACAGTGGGCTCACAGTCTAAAAGGGGGAGACAGACAACAAAACCAAACATACTAACAAAATAAAATAAATAGAATAGATATGTACAAGTAAAATGAATAAATAAATAAATAGAGTAATAAATATGTACAAACATATATACAGAGACGGTCTGCATATATGTATATAGACCATATAGAGACGGTCCCTACCCAACAACGGGTTTACAGTCTAGAAGGGGGAGACAGACAACAAAATAAAACATGTGGACAGGTGTCAAGTCGTCAGAACAAATAGAATTAAAGCTAGATGCACATCATTAACAAAATAAGTAGAATAGTAAAGATGTACAAGTAAAATAGAGTAATAAATCTGTACAAACGCTGGGGAAGATACAAGGTAATCAGGTTGCCCCACGTGGGGCTCACAGTCTTCATCCCCTATTTTACAGATGAGGTAACTGAGGCACAGAGAAGTTAAGTGACCTGCCCAAGGTCACACAGCTGGCAAGTGGCAGAGCCGGGATTCGAACTCACGATGTCTGACTCCCAAGCCCGGGCTCTTTCCACTGAGCCACGCTGCTTCTCTAATTTAGTGTTTCTATTTTCCCTGAGTTCCCGAAACTTCTGTCTTCATAATGCCCGTCCACCCAGGTAATGGTGATAAATCGGCTCCTTTTTATATTTGATTCCATATGTGACCTTTTTCCTCATCCACCTGGGTGGCCACTAAACCCCCTCTCCATCCCCCCATCTTACCTCCTTCCCTTCCCCACAGCACCTGTATATATGTATATATGGTTGTACATATTTATTACTGAATTAATTTATTTATTTATTTATTTTACTTGTACATTTCTATCCTATTTATTATATTTTGTTGGTATGTTTGGTTCTGTTCTCTGTCTCCCCCTTTTAGACTGTGAGCCCACTGTTGGGTAGGGACCGTCTCTATGTATTGCCAATTTGTACTTCCCAAGCGCTTAGTACAGTGCTCTGCACATAGTAAGCGCTCAATAAATACGATTGATTGATTGGAGTCACTTGGCTATGAGTATGAAAGAGCAGGGTGCTTGGGGACATATTCAGTCCAGAATCCTCATCAATAGAAAGATTTAAAAAATGGTGATTTTTTTTTTCCCGCATTTCCCTGCATTCGTTCCCTGAGATAGTAAATTTCTGGTCTCATTTTCAAGCAAACAAGGCTCATTTTAAATATATATAAATATAAGACATATGTATGCATTTACATCATATTTATAAATATATGCATTTATATTTATGTTTTATATTTACAAATATGTCTCCCCACACACACAGGAGCTGAGAAACTGACAGCTCAATTCATGTCTTTAGTCAGACTACAGTGGGTGGTGGTTAGTCTCATTCTCACTAGCTTGACTTTTATTTCAGTAGTTCATCATTCACGTTGTTTTGGTGGGGGGATATTAAGACTGACAGACTATTTTTATCTGTTGTAAGTATAAGAGGTTAAGTTTTTTCCTCCCTCATTGAGTAGCAGTAGAATCTAATATGAAATTGGATGTTTTTGGGTTTTTTGGCATAGGCAGGAGCCATTGATTTCCTTGCTTGATGCGTTGTGTTCACTTTTCCAAATTGCTAAAGGAAGAAGCTTCCAGAGTCAATTGGGGGATATCAGGCAATTTTCTTTCCAGGTAGACCGTGGTATACCTTGGGAAGCAGTGTGGCCTAGTGGAAAGAACATTAGCCTGGGAGTTTTCGGACTTGGGTTCTAATGCTAGCTCTGCCACTGTCTGCTGTGTGACCTTGGGCAAGTCACTTCAAATTTCTTGCTTCATCTGTAAATTTCTTGCTTCTTCTTCATCTATATGTTGCCAGCTTGTACTTCCCAAGCGCTTAGTACAGTGCTCTGCACACAGGAAGCGCTCAATAAATACGATTGATTGATTGATTGTAAAATGGGGATTAAGACTGTGTGCCCCGTATGAGACAGGGACTTTGTCTAACGTGATTATCTTGGATCTGCCCCAGCGCTTGGTACAGCAGTCATGGGTTCTAATCCCAGCTCCGTCACATATCTGCTGTGTGACCTTGGGCGAGTCACTTAACTTCTCTGAGCCTCAGTGACCTCATCTGTAAAAATGGGGATTAAGACTGTGAGCCCCCCGTGGGACAACCTGATCACCTTGTATCCCCCCTAGCACTTAGAGCAGTGCTTTGCACATAGTACTTCTCTCCCCTTCCTCCCCCCTCCATCCCCCCCATCTTACCTCCTTCCCTTCCCCACAGCACCTGTATATATGTATATATTTCTACGTATTTATTACTCTATTTATTTTACTTGTACATATCCTATTTATTTTACTTTGTTAATATGTTTTGTTTTGTTCTCTGTCTCCCCCTTCTAGACTGTGAGCCCACTGTTGGGTAGGGACCGTCTCAATATGTTGCCAACTTGGACTTCCCAAGCGCTTAGTACAGTGCTCTGCACACAGTAAGCGCTCAATAAATACGATTGATTGATTGATAGTAAGCGCTTAACAAATGCCATCATTATTGTTACAATGCCTGGCACATAGTAAGCACTTAACGAACACCATTTAAAACTCAGTGATTGTTATTGTTGAAGTATTATTGATGGAAAAGATTTGGTCAATTATCAGTTGCTTCCAGGTGTTTCCTAAGAGTTCAGTTGTATTTCAGGCAACAGAAGAAGCTTTTGAAAGTCCTTCAGGCTATTGAAAGTGACTCTACCCATCTCAGTCACGTTGTTGTGACTGCCAAGGAATCGGAGTCTGAGGTAAGATGATATACTCTATTTAACTCTTGGAAAATGATTTCTAATTGCCAGGAAAAAATATCTTTAACAAATCTCAATTTAGGAGGGTCTGCTGGTGTAGAACTCGATTCATTAAATAGTCCTCTAGATTGTAAGCTCGTTGTGGGCTGGGAACGTGGTCTTCCAACTCTGTTGGATTGTACTTTCTGAAGTGCTGAGTACAGTGCTCTGCAAATAGTAAATGCTCAATAAATACTTTTGATGATGATGATGATGATGATCCTATTTGCTGAGGTCAAAAGGAACTTTGCCACTTACAGGTGGAAAAGTGAAGGAAAGGGGAAAGGGGTAAAAAAAAGGCCAAAGCACCATTTTATCCGGAAGCTTTATCCTCCACGTCCTTGTCTGCCCACCCACCCGCCTATTCAGTCCACACTTGGCCTCACCCTGCTCCTGTGGCCTAGTGAACTTCTTTGGAATTTCTGTTAATTAGGTTACATCCAAAAGCCAACGCAAAAACCTCTTTCCAAAGCTTCCTAGATCTACAGGGATTCTCTTAGGTGAGATTTCTTTTCCGCATTCAGTCGCCTCTTGGCCACTAGTATTTCAGGTGATTTGGCAATCAAATAATCATTCTAATGATTATGGTACTTGTTAAGCACTTACTATGTGTCAAGTACTGTTCTAAGAGTTGAGGCACATACAAGAGAATCTGTCTGGACACAGTCCCTGTCCCACATGGGACTCACATTCTAAGAAGGAATGAGTAGGATTTAATCCCCAATTTAAAGATGAGGAAACTGAGCCACAGAGGCGTTAAGTGACTTGCCCAAGGTCACACAGCAGACCAGTGGCAGAGGCGAGATTAGAACCCGGGTCCTCTGATGCCCAAGCCTTTGTTCTTTCTACTAGGCCTGGCTGCTGCCCAGTCAAACTCAAAGAATTACAAATTCTGTCTTGCCAGGCCGTTTGTCTCCATCTGACATTTCCTTAAATCTGCCAACTGATAACGCTACCTTCCTGACTGGATTTGATCTTTCATCCAGTGGCCTCGGAGCAACTTTCAGTATATGAGCATTAACTTCCAACGTCGCTTGTGAGGGAGGGGTTATTCTCCGTACTTACTAAATGGGAAAACAGTCTCAGAGATGTGAAATGGTTTACTCAAGGGCAGAGACAAGAGTCGGTCATTAGAGCCGAGAACTTTAGATTCTTCCTGGTGGTCTAATAATAATAATAATCATGGTATTTCTTAAGTGCTTACTATGTGCCAAGCACTGTTCTAAGCCTGGGGTAGTACAAGGTAATCAGGTTGTCCCACATGGGGCTCACAGTCTTAATCCCCATTTTACAGATGAGGTAACTGAGGACTCCTAGCTTCTCCCTTTTTTATCTTTGCCCTTCCCAGACCTCACCCATATATCACGTTGTCTAGTGGAAACGGCAGCTGAACCAAATCCATTTTGTGTGATAGCATGGCTAGCTGGCTATTAATTAAAAAATAAGTAATGAACAGTTGTTGCTCATTTGCACAGTTCGCTGTTCAAAGAACCATTACAGATTGCCAGCCTAATTTAACGAGGGGAAATGTACTCAGGAAATGCTCTCCACTGTGAATGATCTATGAAGACTAGACTTTGTATTCCAGGGTATGGTTGGGTGTATTTGGACTCCATTTGGCAAAGTTACAGCATATTCCTGCAGTAGTGCTGACTTCCAAAACATTTTCATTGCACTCTCTCTCCATGCAGAAGATATTCAAGCGCTTAGTACAGTGCTCTGCACACAGTAAGCGCTCAATAAATACGATTGAATGAATACACATTCTTCATGACGTGTCCGGCCGGAATTTTTTTTCTTGGGGTAGTATGGACAAGTTGCTGCTTACAAGGTTGTAGAGAACACCCAAAGAACAGTGCCTGAAAATACCTAAATGCAATTTCTGTGTATTTATCGGATGACTTGTTCCCTTTATTTGAGGTTCACTTGGAAGCTAAAGGAGAAGAGATCAAAGATGCTATTTATGTCACCATGGAGATCCTGTCCAACTGGGGGAATGAGGTCTGGGTGGGTCTGACAGAAGTGGAGTTTTTTGACCTAAACAATGCCAAGGTTTTCGTGTCACCTCATGATGTGGATATCCGAAATACTGACACTCCTGGGGACCTGGGCTGTCTCGTCAACAGGAACCTAACCGTAAGCTCTGCTTATTTGTTTTTTCACTGGGACTTCAATGTCTTTAACGGTTTATTCCAGAGGTACTCAAAGATGGTTATTAATCACGCTTTTCCAATACAAGAGACGGGTAAGAGACAAATGCCAGAATACATTCTCCTCAAAACGTCCTCCACACCACAGTGTCTTTCATTATACACGAAAAACCCCACAGAGAAGCTGCCGAATGTGCCCAACCCTAGCATGTAACGAACCTCAGAGTCGGGACAAAGATAGGAGAACCGGCTTTTCCATTTGAAGATGTCCCTGCTGATGGTGAGATCATATTAGTGAGTATATGCAGTTGAAAGGCAATCTCCCACACACTCGTCCACCGTGTGTACCTTTTCTGGCCTTTTGCGATTCAGTGTAATTAGTGCTTCTCCCAACTGCTCCTTGGGTTGCGTTCAATCAATCAATCAATCAATCGTATTTATTGAGTGCTTACTGTGTGCAGAGCACTGTACTAAGTGCTTGGGAAGTCCAAGTTGGCAACATCTAGAGACGGTCCCTACCCAACATTCTGCTCTCGTTCCCTCAACAAGAGGTCAGCCTTTGATCCCGAGGATTTAATAGAGGTTTGTGAGAAGACGAGGCGAAAGAGATAACCTCATGAGCGATTCATTCATTCATTTAATTGTATTTATTGAGCGCTTACTGTGTGCAGAGCACTGTACTAAGCACTTGGGAAGTCCAAGTTGGCAACATATAGAGACGGTCCCTACCCAACAATGGGCTCACGGTCTACAAGGGGGAGACAGACAACAAAACAAAACATACTAACAAAATAAATAGAATAGTAAATATGTACAAGTAAAATAAATAGAGTAATAAATCTGTACAAACATATATACAAGTGCTGTGGGGAGAGGAAGAAGGTATGGCGGGGGGGATGGGGAGGAGGAGAGGAAAAAGGGGGCTCATTGTGGGAAGGCCTCCAGGAAGAGTTGAGCTCTCAGGAGGGCTTTGAAGGGAGGAAGCGAGCTAGCTTGGCGGATGTGTGGAGGGAGGGCATTCCAGGCCAGGGGGAGGACGTGGGCCGGGGGTCGATGGCGGGACAGGCAAGAATGAGGGATGGTGAGGAGGTTAGCGGCAGAAGAGTGGAGGGTGCGGGCTGGGCTGGAGAAGGAGAGAAGGGAGGTGAGGTAGGAGGGGGTGAGGTGATGGACAGCCTTGAAGCCAAGAGTGAGGAGTGAGGAGCGATAGTGGTGATGGTTTGTACTGAGCCGTCCACATTCTCTAGTCCGATAACCCTGTGCCCGGTAGCCTATAATGCTTGATGGATGGCAGGAATAGAAGTTGACAGTTAATAAACGGGTGGTGGTAGGTTTAAAAACACATTCTGAGGATATTAGTGACTTTCACATCCATAAAGCCAGAACCTTTGGCCGTGATAAAGATTCTCCTCTTCCACACCGTTGTCTCTAATAGCCTCCACATCTTGGGCCTGATCATCACATGGGCGAAAGAGAGAGAGACATTGGTTTTGCTGTGATCCAATTTTGTTCATAACTACCATTTTCTCTGGTTGCCTGTATCTGTGATGCATAAACTTATGACATCCATAGGGATTCGGGTCTTCCTTTCTGAGATTTTTTTTTTGGCCTTGATGCCGTGACATATGGCAAATCTCCATGCCCTCTGCTGTGCAACACTGAGGGTGGTCTAAAATCCACCTGCTACCTTGCCAGTGAGTCTTCCTATTTGCTCATATCGTTTGGCATTGATTGTTCTGCACAGGGGGTTCGCAGCACAAGCGGGTGTCATGACTTCCAGTTCAATGCTTGAACCAGTAGACCGTACTGCCTTTCAAAATAACCTGCACCAAATGTGTCCCTGGCACTCAATGAAGGATGAGCCCAGCTCCAGTGGAGAAGCTGTGGTTGAAAAAATAAAGGAGGACAAACTAAGGGAGAGTGGGATAAACAAAGATAAGATGATGCAGGAAGTAGAAAAGAAGAAAGTGAATGGTAAGGGTGAGGGAGAGGTTTTGGTAGTTTAGAGAAATGGGGAGGGAAGGGAAAATGTGAAGATATGTAGGGAATCAGAGGAGATGACAAGCATGAAAATAGAAAGAAAAAGATAGTCTTCTTAATTAGAGGTTACAAAGGTTTCAAAGTAAGACATTAAGAGTATCTCAATATCTTGTTTATACATGCCTAAAAGAATAAGGAGAACATCCTCTGCTTGGATCAACACAAATGATTCTGATGGGCTTGCGATTGGTTTAGGAGACAATAGGTCGGTAGGATTGGGTGAGGGGACCAAGAGTTTTATGGTTGCCCCCCTGTTCCAGTCTGCCCCTCTTTTCTGCTTGTCTCCACCTTCTCCTCACTCCCCGACCTGTCACAGTGTGTAATCTTCTGTGTCTCTAATAGCATCCCCTCATGGTAAAACCCCATTCCTTCTTTCTCCTACTCCACAATCACCTGGCTTCTTCCATAGCCCTCACAACAAAAAGTCCTCAACCCACTCTCTCTTCCCATACAACAGTAGTACTCATCCCCTTCCCTCTTCACAGCCAGACTTCCTCATCCACCACCTTCCCCTCCTTTGCCAAAAACCTCCTCTCCTTCCCTAAATGGCTAAACTCCATTCTTCCTTGCCTCCCCTATTCCTCCTGCCACAATCTCTTTCTCTACTGCTTCTCTGATGAATACGTGTTTTTTCCTGTGGCTAAATAAAGTCGAGTAAGGATAGGTCAGTGATGAAGCGTGTATGTGTTTGTGTGTGTTTGCCCATATGGTTGCCTCTTTTCATGTTTCTCTAAACCATAGGTGAGACTGGGGAATTGATCTACTGTTCATGATTTTGTGTTTCTGTTAAAAAGGTAAACAGTAGAAAGATAAAAGAAAACCATTTCAACCAAGAGTTGGGAGTGTGGTCTGGAGAGGTATGAGAGACCAGTCAAGTGAGGTAAAAATGCAGCTTGACAGCTCTGGGGATCTAAGTGCAACTCCTTTAGCTTCAGTCCCAGCAATGTCTCCGTTGCTAATTTGATCATCTCACTTGTCCTAATAGGATCATTAGGGTCTCCAATGCACATATCGCAGATTTTGAATCAGTTCATGCACTATGACATTGAACAGATGAGGCTGATTTATTTATTGCTCTGATGCACAGGAGAAGAAACCCAGAGAAGCTAAATCAGCGCAGCCACTGAATTTGACAAATGGCTAGGCAGTTATGGCTCTAGAGGGCTATAACTTTAGGAGGAGGCTGCCTCCTGACCCTGATGTGTTGCCAAGGTGACCAGACAGAGGGTTGCGTGATTCAGCAGGAGAAGCCAAAGAACTTAAAGGACCCATCCGACTCAGGAGGGAGAGGATAAGCCTGGAAATGGCCGTCACCAGTTGACAGCATCAGAAAGCGTCCGTTTTCTTGCTCGTCTCTGAAAAGGACACCTTCTTTCACTTTGCTCTCTTGATTCATCTCTTCTGTTCTGGTTTTCTGTTTTCAGAATGTTCATCACCAAGATCCCCAGTGATGGAACTAGACAGGTGACTAGATAGGTAGATGGGTGGATGAATCGTTTCTTTCCGTCAGAGTCTCTGAGCCTCCATTCAGGCCCTCTGCAAAGTAGGCTGTGTGCAGAGCCGACTAATAGTACCCTACAAGTCTTGCTTCATGACTGAAAAGGTCAAGGTTCTCGACCTTCCTGTTCAGGATTGGTTTGGAGGCAGAAGTTGTAAAAGACTTTAAGACAAGTTCAGCTAGAGTGGTGGAAACACTGAATGCCTACTATTGTCAGAGATCCAAAGAACCATGCTATGGTTCCTTTCTCCAAACATTGCACTCCATTAGATTGTAAGCTCACTAGATTGTAAATTCCTTGAGGGCTACGATCATGTCTACCGACTCTATTGTACTCTCCCAAGTGCTTAATTCAATGCTCTGCACACAGTATTCACTTCAATAAACTGCACGCAGTAAGCGCTCAATAACTACGATGGAATGAATGAATAAACAGCACTGATTGATTGATCGATTCTCTTCCCTTGAGGGAACGCAGTTCCGCTTCCATTAGAATGCCATAAACTTTCTTCTACTTGGCGGTGATTGCGGCTCCTCTATACTTAAATCTATAAGAAAGGAGAATCTCTGGAGCCACTTTCAGAATCACATCCTGCCCGTGAGAGTGTATGGAGCTTTTTGTATTGTGTCCATTCTTCTGACTCCTGGTTTGGGGAGTGACTCTTCTCAAGAGGCAAATCCATGCAAGTATCTAATCACCTGAACATATCCATCCACTCAGTGAGGTATTCCACTTCCCCTCCCTGGAGGATTACATTCATTCATTCAATCGTATTTATTGAGCGCCTACTGTGTGCAGAGCACTGTACTAAGAGCTTGGGAAGTACAAATTGGCAACATATAGAGACGATCCCTACCCAACAGCGGGCTCACAGTCTAGATTACGTATGGGATCTACTAATGCCTTGACAGTATATTTGCAACTAGGAGCCTTTTGAAACTAGGGAGACCTCATTCAGTCATGGAGCCCCATTTTCAGGAAAGTTTCAGGAGAATCCTAGGCCCGGAGCTACAGGGAGGCTTAAAGAACTCGCAATGTGGTTCTTGCAACCCCAGGCTATGTCATATGCGTGTATGTATATATGTTTGTATATATGTTTGTACATATTTATTACTCTATTTATTTTACTTGTACATATCTATTCTATTTATTTTATTTTGTTAGTATGTTTGGTTTTGTTCTCTGTCTTCCCCTTTCAGACTGTGAGCCCACTGTTGGGTAGGGACTGTCTCTATATGTTGCCAATTTGTACTTCCCAAGCGCTTAGTACAGTGCTCTGCACATAGTAAGCGGTCAATAAATACGATTGATGATGATATGTCCCTAGCTTCCATCCCTACAATATAGAGGCCCAGAAGTCTCCTTGGGAGTGGACGTGGATTGACAAGAGCCTTACCTGACACCCCCACGATCCCTCACTAATTCTAACCCTAGCGGGGTGTTTTGAGGCGAGGAAAACCTGATCATTAATTCTAGGCCCTCCGTACTCTTCAACTCTCTTCTCTTGCTATAACCACTTGTCACTCTTTGTTCCTCCCACTTAACCTACTACCTGTGGTAATGGTGTTTGTCCTTCCGTTCAAAGATAATAATAATAATAATGATGGCATTTATTAAGCGCTTACTATGTGCAAAGCACTGTTCTAAGCCCTGGGGAGGTTACAAGGTGATCAGGTTGTCCCACAGGGGGCTCACAGTCTTCACCTCCATTTTACAGGTGAGGTAACTGAGGCCCAGAGAAGTGAAGTGGTTTGCCCAAAGTCACACAGCTGACAATTGGTGGAGCCGGGATTTGAACCCATGACTTCTGACTCCAAAGCCCGGGCTCTTTCCATTGAGCCACGCTGCTTCTCTGATGACACTGAAAATGCAACTGCAGCCATGAGTGGGTGTCTTTGAGAGAGAAGCGCTTGCCTGCTTCCTACTGTGTCCATGAAACTATGGTTCTGCACCTTTTCTGACCACCTGTTATTTGGGCCACTGGTGATCAAGAGGGGGAAAGGTACGTCCCGCTACCAGCAGGACCTGCCTTTGTGTTGTTTTTGCAGTGGTGGTGATGGTTTGGACTGAACTGACCACACACTCTGGCCTTGTCCCCCTGTGACCAGCATCATTCATTCATTCAGTCGTATTTTTTGAGCGCTTAGTGCGTGCAGAGCACTGGACTAAGCGATTGGGAAGTCCAAGTCGGCAACATATAGAGACGGTCCCTATACAAAAGCGGGCTCACAGGCTACAAGGGGGAGACAGACAACAAAACAAAACATGAGGACAGGTGTCAAGTTGTCGGAACACCAGGCATTGCTTGAAGGGTGGTCAGGTGAACAGGTGCAGTCTGCGGTCCCAGAATGGAACATCTCTAAGATCGCTGTGCCCTCACCCATTTGGTGAGCCATTATGGAATAAAATACTCAGATACTGGCTAAATAAGGGGTGGGAGGGCCTTTTTCAGTTTATTGCTAAAGTCAAGAGAAAAGAATAAAAAACCAAAACATACGAAAAATTCTAGAAGACTGTAAGCCCCAGTTTATAGTCCAACCTAGTTAACTTGCGCCTACCCCAGCTCTTAGAACAGTGCTTGACACATAGTAAGCACTTAAAAAAATACAATAAAATAAGAAGAAACAACAAGAAAAATAATACCTCACAAAGAACAGCAACCACAACAAGAAATGTATAATAATGATGGTATTTGTTAAGCGCTTACTATGTGCAAAGCGCTTGGGGGATACAAAGTAATCAGGTTGTCCCACGTCTTAACCCCATTTTACAGATGAGGGGGGCTCCCAGTCTTAACCCCATTTTACAGATGAGGGAACTGAGGCCCAGAGAAGATAAGTGGCTTGTTCATGGTCACCCAGCTGACACGTGGCAGAGCAGGTATTCGAACCCATGACCTCTGACCCCCAAGCCCGTGCTCTTTCCACTGAGCCACGCTGCTTCTCTGTTAAGCAGCGTGTATCGTTACTTATTGCGTATCTAGATGGACCAGATCCGAAAAACTGCATGGGCATCAGAACAGGGCAAATGTGGACAAGGGTGGTAGCTTCAAGGGTCGGTGCAGGATCACCAGACTTTTACCTCCGAAGGCCTGTCCCCAGCAGTTGTCTGAGTGATAAAACATGAGGATGGAACTCTCCGAAGCAAGATGTATTCAGATCTATTATTATTATCAACAATGTTGGTATTTGTTCAGTGGTTACTAGGTGCCAAGTGTTGTGTTAAAGCTCTGGGCTAAAAACAAGATCATCACGTGTGATTTTAGCAGGATTAAGTCCGGGGCCGGTTCTGTAGGTCTTTTAGGAAGTTAAACCTCCCCCCGGCACACTCCCGCCGGAGCCTCCTCTTGAATCTTAATCCAGCTCGATCCCCAGGATTGCCCTGAAATCAATCCTGCCCCAGAGGAGGGATATTGGGCAAACAAGTCATTTGGAATTTTGTTCCTTGATCACACTCTTCTCCATTTCGTGGTTCTTGGGTCTGCTTAACGTAGTAGTTCAGATTCAAAAAATTGGATCTGTGGAAGCAAGATATGAGTTGGTTAATAAGGAATCGCGGTCAGCCTCTGGTTCAATGTCAGGCTCTGCGTACATGATTGCTTCTTGCATTTACCCCTCCTTTCTTTTTCAGCTTTCAGATATGAGCAAAGAAATATATTTCAGCTGTAGAGCCTGCATATCTGGGTCAGGATTTAGTTTGCTTCCCCTGCCAAAAGCACCTTCCGCCATCCCCTACAAATTGCGGTGTCGAGGGGAGGGGTGGCAATTCTTAATGCTCTTAAAACATATTTCACGCATAGCCGGTAAAGCTTGCCAAAATAAGCCAAACCCCTTCGGAACTGTCCCTCGCGTCTTCCTTCCACAAAAAAATAATTTTCTCTCTTCTGAAAGACGGCGTTGTCACGAAGGACAGATCGTCTTTGTTTCAAGGGCAGCTGGAGCCCAAGTATCCGATGCCCGGGTGCAGGGAGAGTTCCCAAGGCCAGGATTGGACCGGCTCTGAAGTTCTGAGCGGGGGAAATCGCATCACGAGTGATTGGGAGTGGAAGATCACGGGGGTTAGTTGGTTTTTCCCACCGCCGACCCTCCTACCTTCCTCCCGGCTGCACCACGCTTGACTCAAGCTCCAACCAAGCAGCCAAGCTGCTCCGAGCCAGATGTAACTCACGCTGACTCGCTGGCTCACATGGGCACTAGACCATAAGCGGGACTCAAGACAGTATCTACCTCATTGCCCAGGACTAACGTCTGTTCTTTCCTTTCATCACCCAAGTGTCCGTCTCCTAGTTAAATTGTTGCACAGAGCTGAGCCTGAGCAGCTCCATATCTATTTAAGAATCCCATTGGGGCAGGGAGGACTTAGAAACCAAGCACAATTAGTTTCAGGGATTAATGCAACGTTTCCCTCTCCCCTCTACCCCGCACACGAAGAAATGCTTTAGGAGAATCATATTTGCTTTGCTTTTTTTGTAGTCTTCTAGACCACTGTTGGGTAGGGACCGTCTCTATATGTTGCCAACTTGTACTTCCCAAGCGCTTGGCACACAGTAAGCGCTCAATAAATATGATGGATTGATGGATTGATAGTATTTAAAGAACACTGAGTCTCTTTTTTAGAACAGGGGAATTGAAGAGTCTCTCCAGCACTACCTGGTGTTGCAAAGCTGATTAAGGTGATTAAAATAGGCTGCCGGGCAGCCTTGCCTTTACATTGCAGTCTGGATGGCAGATCGGAGGGGAGCGTGCAGATTTTGTGCCCGGTTCAAGGGTCAGCAGTTTACAACTGAAAATAGCCTAGGGAGCATTGCATCCATTTTCCTGCCACAGTTAAGGGAGTGAAAAATCACTCTGTGTTGCTTTCTCTATTTCCCAATTTTAATTAGACTATGGATTCATTACAGAATTTTGCATCATGGATTAGGGGAAAAGAATTAATCGTGATCCTGGCTCATCTCTGTTTCAGAACACAAAAGGACCGTCTTTGTGGACCTGCCCTTTCCACCCTCCTGTTCAGCTTTACTTTGTTATCCGCAATCCCAGGCAATCATGTGATTTCGGAATATCCATGATCAGGATTTGGAATTACTGGGCAGCTCATAGCGTAAGTAACCAGCCCTCCTCTGACTTCCACTGTATTAATTAAAGATTTAGTGGTGTAAGGTGAACCTGATTTTTCATGGTTTGAAGAGGGCCCTTGGTAGAACAGTTTTCTCTCTAATGGAACAAGGGAGCAGAATTCCTGTGGGATGGGTCTTGTGTTTCCTCATGTTTTTCCATAGTCTGGAACTTGGCTTTGGAATTATTGGAAAATCCTCTTCTGGGAACATGAAAGCATTTTTTTTAAAACAAGAGACCAGAAGTAGGTGCAATGTACTATGCCAGGCCACTATTAAAGTGCCAAAATAGAAAAAAATGTACAAGACTATATTTCATTAACAACCTGCCTATCAAATTGGATGCTTATATATCTATGTATATATGTGTGTATATATATATATAGCTGTATATATCTATAATTCTATCTATTTTGATGACATTGACACCTGTCTACTTGTTCTGTTTTGCTGTCTGAATGTTTGAAGTGGAAGTTTACTTGTGTTTGGTAGATGGTCAGTGATCAACGAATCAATCAGTGATATTTATCGAGCACTTTCATTCATTCATTCAGTAGTATTTATTGAGCGCTTACTGTGTGCAGAGCGCTGTAGTAAGTGCTTGGGAAGTACAAGTTGGCAAAATATAGAGACGGTCCCTACCCAGCAGCGGGCTCTCAGTCTAGAAGGGGGAGACAGACAACAAAATAAAGCATATTAACAAAATAAAATAAATAGAATAAATATGTACAAATAAAATAAATAGGGTTGAGAGCACTGTACTAAGCGCTTGGGAGCATACCAATATAACAAAGTTGGTAGACACATTCCCTGGCCATAATGCCCCATCCTGAAAAACTGTGAAGTTATTATGCATGTTGTGGCTTGTCAATGACACAATACATCAGAAATTGATTAACGGAGGGTTTTATGAGCTGGATTACGGAGAAGATAAGCTTCATCCTTTTTGTGTTGCTGTCATTTTTTTTATAAGCTTATGGCAATGTAAATATGTACAAAATAAGCAAAGAAATAGTCTAAACCAGTTCTGTACTTGGGTCCTGTATTTATTGCCAAGGCATTTACTGCAAGTATTAAATGTTTGTGTGACAGTTTTTCAAACCAGAAGAATTTGGACATTTGAGCTCACTGAAAAGAGGTACTGCTTAGGAAATAAGTGCCCAGGTGTTAGATGTTTTTTCTGGGGAAAGAAAACATTGGCAAATGTGGATAAATGTTGTTTGGGTTTAATATTATGGGTCTGAAGATTTCAACATGTTTTTAAAAGGAAGGGACTGAATGATAGAGATTCAAGCTGTTAGATACATTTGCATTTAAGAGTAATTACACTTAATTCACAAATTGTTTTAAAAATGGAAAGCTTTCTATAGCTGACCTACTCAGGCTTAACTGCCCTAAAATAAAATAACAAAGGGAACACAGGAATTGTTTCTTGGGTAAAGGTACCCTGCCTTTTTGAATAGGCATTTATTAGCCTTTACATTGGATATAAGAACAGATTTTTGTCGTAATTTAAATTCCACCCAACTGTTGAACGGCACCATCAGGCAATGATTCTAGAAGGTCTCAAAAAGCCTCGTTTAATCTTGTTTTTAGTATCTCACAACACCAGGAAGCCATTTGCCTCATGATAATCCCGAAGTTAGTAATAACCACAAGATGAAAAGTAGGGCTTCCTTATTTTCCCGCTTCCTCATTAATCAGATTACCTTTACTTTTTAGGTTTGCTCTAACTCAGTGTAACGCAGCCGCAAGAGCAAAATAAAAACACAGGTACCATAATCATGACACATTCATTTGAGTGTTATCGACAGTAAGTCAAACTCAGCTGTATCTTTCTTAAAATGCAACTGGAGACTTACAGCATGCAGTGTAAATACGCCCGTTCACTGCCTGCATTTCCACTGCTAAAATACATCAAAAGGGCACAGAAAAATCTCTCTGTCTTCTGTTAGTTTACGGTGTTTACAGCAGTGACCTAGAGATGGCCGTTGGTTTCTTTCTGCAGTCTCGGGCAAATACCAGTTACCATCAGCTGTATTATTTTGCTCAGCAAAATAGCGGACCCTTTCCGAGGGGCTATGATTTACCAGAAATCATCTCCAGCCAAGAGGATTACCACAGATCGATACGCCATTCTTCCATTCAGGAATGAAGTGTCCAAGCAAGAGATTTGAGTCCATTGTAAAAATTGGGGTTGGGGGGCGGGGGGGGGGGTAACAGAATAACAACTGTGATGAAACTTATTTTTCTTTTGAGGAGCTGGAGGGTAGGAAGTTCAGCAAAAAAGTCAGCTGGAATCTATCTTGGAAATTTTGATACCTGTTTGGGGTTGGGCAGAAAGGTTGTACGTTTTTAGACTGTGAGCCCACTGTTGGGTAGGGACTGTCTCTATATGTTGCCAACTTGTACTTCCCAAGCGCTTAGTACAGTGCTCTGCACACAGTAAGCGCTCAATAAATACGATTGATTGATTGATCTGAGAAGCAGCGTGGCTCAGTGGAAGGAGCATGGGCTTTGGAGTCAGAGGTCGTGGGTTCGAATCCCAGCTCCGCCACATGTCTGCTGTGTGACCTTGGGCAAGTCGCTTAACTTCTCAGAGCCTCAGTTCCCTCATCTGTCAAATGGGGATGAAGACTGTGAGCCCCACGTGGGACAACCTGATCACCTTGTATCCCCTCCAGTGCTTAGAACAGTGTTTTGCACATAATAAGCGCTTAACAAGTGCCATTATTATTATTATTATTATCATCATCATGACCTGAAGGAGAGGGCACAGGCCTGAGAGTCGGAGGACCCAAATTATAAACCTGACTCTGCCACTTGCCAGTTGTGTGATCTTGGGCAAGTCACTTGAATTGTCTATATGTCTATATATCTATAATTCTATTTATTTTGATGGCATTGACACCTGTCTACTTGCCTCAGCTTCTTCACTTGTAAAATGGGGATTAACTATCTCCTCTTCCTTAGACTTCAAGCCCCACGAGGGACAAAGACCGTGTCTGATCTGATTATTTTGTATCTACCCCAGCCCTTGATGCAGGGCTTGGCAGATAATAAGCACTTAACAAATATTACAGTTATCATAATCATTATCATCAGAATTCAGAGCCCACTTCCTCACATTGTCATAGCTAAAATTGGGTACAGAAAGGCAGTGTTATTTTTTTTTTTTTGGCCTGGTCCCTCAGCAGCTCACCTTTCCAGTTGTCATTGCACTAAAAAGACTGAGCCCCCTTTTTCCTCTCCTCCTCCCCATCCCCCCCGCCCTACCTCCTTCCGCTCCCCACAGCACGTGTATATATGTCTGTACTGATTTATTACTCTATTTATTTTACTTGTACATATTTACTATTCTATTGATTTTGTTAATGATGTACATCTAGCTTTATTTCTATTTATTCTGATAACTTGACACCTGTCCACGTGTTTTGTTTTGCTGTCTGTCTCCCCCTTCTAGACTGTGAGCCCGCTGTTGGGTAGGGACCGTCTCTATATGTTGCCAGCTTGTACTCCCCAAGCGCTTAGTCCAGTGCTGTGCACACAGTAAGCGCTCGATAAATACGATTGAATGAATGAATGAACGATATGGAAGAATAATCAAACTGCAAATTCCTGATGAATTCTCTTTGCCCACACTCACGGGGCTAATGAAAATAGAATTTTCTAGATCCGCAGAAACATCCCCTCCCTCCAAAATGGGTGAGATCCATCCCTGCTTTCCCAAATTTCACCGAATCAGTTTTGAGACTGCTAGAATTGACAACTTAGAGTGAAAAATGCGTGGCAAGCATTGGCCCCAGAATGACACGTACATCTGGATGCCAAAAGACCATGGTATTAGAAGAGACTTTTGAGAGATGATCTATTGCTTCCCATTCCTCCGGGCTGCTTTAATAACGTTGAACTGATGCACTTAGTTACAGTTCATGCTGAGAAGAAATTTCCAATTAACCTACCTACGGCAAGTTCTTAGTATATTTTTTTCTGGCTGAAATTTTCAGCCAGATTTTTTTTTCCAGTGCTCCTTTTGCCCCTGAAATTTGATCATGTAAAAAGGTAAGGCGTTCTGCTACCATCAGGGAATTTAAACCAAAAATAAAAGCTGACCAACACTGTAGAGTGTCAAGTCATATCTTCATATAAGAATATACATCCTCACTCTCCAGGGAGTGTGGTTAAAATTGTTTTGAAGGTGATCTCTTTGGATTAAATGATGTATTAATATTATCCTATCAGCGGGCTTAATATCAATACGTGCTGCCTCTCTTCGACTGAAAGGTTTACTGGCTTAGAAGTGTAATTCACTTGGGTTATGTGACATTTGTTTATTGAAGTGACATAATTTGTGTTTAACACAATTTTCTGTTGTAATGACTTAGTGGGATATAGCTGCGGTGCACTGGGGCACTGACAGCTGCCCACATTATCATTATTGAACAGCTTTCTTTCTGATCAGTTTAAAGCATTCATTTGCTTGTACGTGAGCCTGTTCGTAAAAAACCTTTAGAGTAGTTCTTTGATGAATAGACTTTTCTGACAGGCTTATGTTCAATCCCCAAAGAGCAGGCAGCCATCCAACAATCAAATGATTGCAGTGAAGTCTCTTTAGTGTAACACATGCTTGATTGTTTTCTGGAGCAATTTAGGTGGGGAGCGGGAGAACAGTTGTCTTTGATCTGATAGTTTACACATCGCCTGTACATCCTGTCCTTGAGAACAGCGAAGAGGAAGCAAAATGTCGTTTCTGGTCCATCTTTGAAACAAAACTAAAAATACTGTATATGTTTGCTTCAGGGGGTGTTCCTTGTTGCTCTGAAACCAAGTCAACCCAGATTTCCTCCAAAAAATTGGTACTTCATTCATTCAATCGTATTTATTGAGCGCTTATTTCTACTAATTACTTCTAATTACTAATTACTTCTAATTGGAAATGTTATTTTGCAGAGCAGATCTCTCTCTCTCTCTCACACACACACACAGGCACACACACACACACACAAGTATTTCTTCATACCTCTCTTCTTCTTACTCTTATGCACCAACACAACCACATTGAGAAGCAGCGTGGCTCAGTGGAAAGAGCCCAGGCTTTGGAGTCAGAGGTCAAGGGTTCAAATCCCTGCCCCGCCAATTGTCAGCTGTGTGACTTTGGGCAAGTCATTGCACTTCTCTGTGCCTCAGTTCCCTCATCTGTAAAATGGGAATTAAGACTGTGAGCCCCACGTGGGACAACCTGATCACCTTGTATCCCCCCAGCACTTAGAACGGTGCTTTGCACATAGTAAGCGCTTAACAAATACCATCATTATTATTATTATTATTATCCCTTCTTCCATCCAGAAAAGAAGCAGAGAAGCAGCATGGCGTAGTGGTTAGAGCACAGGCCTTGGAGTCAGAAGGCCACGGGTTCTAATCGCGGCGCTGCCACTGGTCGGCTGGGTGACCTCGGACTGCTCACTTCACGAAGCAGCCTGGCTCAGTGGAAAGAGCCCGGGCTTTGGAGTCAGAGGTCATGGGTTCAAATCCCGGCTCCGCCACTTGTCAGCTGGGTGACTTTGGGCAAGTCACTTCACTTCTCTGGGCCTCAGTTACCTCATCTAGAAAATGGGGATTGAGACTGTGAGCCCCACGTGGGACAACCTGATCACCTTGTATCCTCCCCAGTGCTTAGAACAGTGCTTTGCACATAGTAAGCGCTTAATAAATGCCATTATTATTATTATTCTCTGTGCCTCGGTTACCTCATCTGTAACATGGGGATTGAAACTGTGAGCCCCACGTAGGACAGAGACTGCCCCAGCCGATTTGCTTGTATCCAGCCCAACGCTTAGTACAGTGCTTGACAAATACCACAGTGATTATTTTTATCCATCCTCTCACTCCTACCCAGTTTCTTGTTTCATTTCAGTGCTTGGCACAAAGTAAGCACTTAACAAATGCCAGGATTATTATTTCTTTTGAAATTCAGCGGCAAGTCAGTTAAAGTCTGTGGGGCGGGCTCTCAATCCTAAAATGACAGAAGACTGTATGAATAAAAAAACCCCAGAACAAGCTTTGGGAGCACTGTAGTTCGTGAGGTATAAGAAGAGAAAGAAGGCAAGGCAATATTGCTCATTGCAGTGGAATTAACTTTGTGAGTAATGCTATTTCTTGAAATATCAGTTTAATGTGAACCTTGCAAAGTTCTGGAACGAGTCTCAAGATTGAGACAGTGTTACTATAGTGGTGAATCCTTGCTTACATTCAGATATGAAATTGAATTTTTAAACTGTGTAATTGTTGGAAACTAAACTTTCTGGTGATTTCTACCTCCGACTGGGTTTTGCAGTCAGTGCAACAAGTATTTACGGAGTGTTCTCAGTGGGCCTAGCAATGAGCCGAACTTCCATTTCTGGGATTTCCAGTGCTCCCTCCGGTATCTGAGTGTTCACTTTTTCTATTTTCAGGATCTGAACATAGGTGCAAAGAATGTGAAGCTCTATGTCAATGAAAGCCTTGTATTTGATGGCGAGTTAGGAAAAGGCAAGGGAGACCTGGACGCTGATTGTAGCGTCACAGTCGACCTTAAAGGAGGACAGAAGAGTCCCTATACGGAAGAAAGGAAAGAGGCGAACGCACCTCGTAGTTCAGAGGATAACAAGGAATTAGGTTTAAATAATTCACAGCCGGAAGATAGAACGGAAGGACGTTTTCTAGATGGAAAAAATGATTCCACTAATAGCCCCGGGGATAATCTGCCTGATTTAGAGGAAGATTTGAAGTTATTATTAGCTCCTGATACCATGGCTGATGAAACCAGGGGCTGCCCAGCACCCAGTTTTGTGGAACACCATCACTCTGATGACGAACTGACCCTGAGCGAGCAGCTGGAAAAACTCTCGGGTCGAAAAATCTTCCCCTCGACCAGTCAAACTCCACCTTGGTTGCAGTCGTTCTCCAAAGCGAAATGCAAGCGCGAGTCGGGGGTCAAGCAGAAACCTCCGTGGCTGGCCTCAGGAACCCCCGTGGTCAAACCGCAGCCCGGTGACACCCTTAAAGACTGCCCTGAATGGACCGATGAGATTTATAAATGCCCCCGAAGTGAACAGGGAAGGCCCAGCAGCAGGAATGCCGATGGAAGTGACAGATGGCAAATGGACAGCAAAATG
This sequence comes from Tachyglossus aculeatus, assembly GCF_015852505.1. NCBI lineage: Eukaryota > Metazoa > Chordata > Mammalia > Monotremata > Tachyglossidae > Tachyglossus > Tachyglossus aculeatus. Next base: position 47,204,976 of record NC_052086.1, on the reverse strand, counting down.
CCACGCCGGGATGATATGGACATATTTGACCGTCTTTCTAACAAAGATCGCTACGGTCTAGAGCGCCCTGTCAGTGGGAGGAGAAGTTCAAGGAAAGATGTTTTCAATAGTAACCTTGGAGGTGAATATCATCCCAGCAAAGGTAAGAACAGAGAAACATGAAAAACTCAGGCACTGTGGAATCTTCACTGTCACTTCAGTAGTTTCTAATAGGTATGTATTTTAATATTAATAGTAGTATCCATACAGCTATTAAGAGCTTTGAAACACTACTTTTATCATCATCATCATCATCAATCGTATTTATTGAGCACTTACTATGTGCAGAGCACTGTACTAAGCGCTTGGGAAGTACGAATTGGCAACATATAGAGACAGTCCCTACCCAACAGTGGGCTCACAGTCTAAAAGGGGGAGACAGAGAACAAAACCAAACATACTAACAAAATAAAATAAATAGAATAGATATGTACAAGTAAAATAAATAAATAAATAGAGTAATAAATATATACAAACATATATACATATATACAGGTGCTGTGGGGAAGGGAAGGAGGAACTTTTATTCGTTCTTAGTGGCCTTCAGAAGTTTGGGCACTTTCCAAAGGAGAGCAGCTTAGTCCAGAATCCCTGTTTTACACAGATTTGCAGGTTGCTGGTCACTTGCTGCCTTAGGGGTAATAATAATAATAATAATGATGGCATTTATTAAGCGCTTACTGTGTGCAAAGCACGGTTGTAAGCGCTGGGGAGGTTACAGGGTGATCAGGTTGTCCCACAGGGGACTCACAGTCTTTTTACAGATTTTACAGATGAGGTACCTGAGGCTCAGAGAAGTGAAGTGACTTGCCCAAAGTCACCCAGCTGACAATTGGCAGAGCCGGGATTTGAACCCGTGACCTTTGACTCCAAAGCCCGGGCTCTTCCCACTGAGCCACGCTGCTTCCAATTTGCTTGACTAAATTACTGGGTAGGTAAGCAAGTTTGCTCTCTGTGTCCTGACTTCTGAATCACCATCCTGGGAAACAGCTGGACAACAGCAGTGACAGAGAACGGATGTTTCTGCATCATTCATTCATTCATTCAATTGTATTTATTGAGCGCTTACTGTGTGCAGAGCACTATACTAAGCGCTTGGGAAGTCCAAGTTGGCAACATATAGAGACGGTCCCTACCCAACAGTGGGCTCACAGTCTAGAAGGGGGAGACAGAGAACAAAGCAAAACATTTTGGGACAGGGACTATGTCTTATGTCTGACCGATTACCTTGTATCTACCCCAGCACTTAGAAGAATGCTTGGTACATAGTAAGAGCTTAACAAATACCACAGTTATTAGTAGTGGTAGTAACCGAAACAGTAATAATAATAATTATATTGCTTGTTAGGCACTTACTATGTGCCAAGCACTTTTAAGCACTGGCATAGATACAAGGTAATCAGGTTGTCCCACGTGGGGGGCTCACAGTCTCAATCCCCATTTTACAGATGAGGGAACTGAGGCACAGAGAAGTTAAGTGGCTTGCCCAGGGTCACACAGCAGACAAGTGGCAGAGCGGGGATTAGAATCCACGCCCTCTGACTCCCAAGCGCGTGCTCTTTCAACTAAGCCACGCTGCTCCTATCAGGAACAGTAGTATTTATTGAGTACTCAGTTCATTCATTCATTCATTGTCGTATTTATTGAATGCTTATTGTGTGCAGAGCACTGGACTAAGCGCTTGGGAAGTCCAAGTTGGCAACATATAGAGACGGTCCCTATTCATTCACTCATTCATTCAGTCGTATTTATTGAGCGCTTACTGTGTGCGGAGCGCTGTACTAAGCGCTTGGGAAGTCCAAGTTGGCAACAGATAGAGACGGTCCCTACCCAACAGCGGGCTCACAGTCTAGAAGGGGGAGACAGACAACAAAACATATTAACAAAATAAACTGTACTCAGTTGGTACAGTGCACTATACTAGGCACTTGGAAAGTACAGAATAATGAAGTGACACATTTCCTGCCCTCGAGAAGCTTATATTCTAAAGGGGGAGACCAACATAAAAATGCTAGAGAGATCAAAAATAAAGTGCACTTATGCACACGAATGCTAAGAAGGGTGCAGTACATATCTTTATCATTCCTCCTACCCAAAACTCATTTTAGTGCCTATCTCCCCCACTACATTTTAAGATGCTTGATGGGAATGGATTATACCTTCTAAGTCTATTATACTCTCAAATGCTTAGTACAGTGCTCAATTGATAAATACTCGATTGTCAATTGATTTGGCGCTGATTATTCATAAGAATAATAATAATGATGGTATTTGTTAAGCGCTTACTGTGTGCAAAGCACTGCTGGTTGACCATCAAGTGGGATTATGTGGTCAATTGAAGGTGAATGCCTATGTGAATGTGATCAATCGGTCAATCACTAGTATTTATTGAGCGCTTACTCTGTGCTGTGTACGAAGCACTTAGGAGTACTAGTCTATTTATTTTGTCAATGACGTGCATCTAGTAAGTTGTTCGTCATCAGTTGGGCGTTTTTCCAACAAAAATCTGCATAATGAATATATTGTTCTTCCTCATCCCACAGTATCTGGAGTATCTGTCACAATTTCTGGTTTGACCTAGGCCTGCTTCGGTAGAAGCAGCATGGCGTAGTGGATAGAGTCTAGAAGGTCATGGGTTCTAATCCCGGCTCTGCCGTTTGTCTGCTGTGTGACTTTGGGCAAGTCACTTCACTTCTCTGTGCCTCAGTTACCCCATCTGTAAAATGGGGATTGAGACCTTGAGTCCCATGAGGGATGGGGACTTTGTTCAACCTGATTTGCTTGTATCCACCCCAGCACTTAGTACAGTGCCTGGCACATAGTCAGCACTTAACAAATACCACAATTACTATTATTATTATTCTATTTATTCTGATGACTTGACACCTGACCACAGGTTTGGTTTTGTTGTCTGTCTCCCCCTTCTAGACTGTGAGCCCACTGTTGGGTAGGGACCGTCTCTATATGTTGCCAACTTGGACTTCCCAAGCGCTTAGTACAGTGCTCTGCACACAGTAAGCGCTCAACAAATACTATTGAATGAATGTACTTCACAATATAGTTGGTAGGCACAATCCTAGCCCACAAAAAGCTTACAGTCTAAAGGTATTAAAATGGAGAAGCATTAGCTTAGTAGAGGGTTCAGATCCCTCTACTGGGAGGGATTTGTGCCTGGGAGTCAGAAGGACCTGGGTTCTAATCCTGAATCTGCCACATGTCTGCTGTGTGACCTTGGGCAAGTCGCTTATCTTCTCTGTACCTCATCCGTAAAATGGGGGTAAGAAAGAGAAGCAGCGTGGCTCAGTGGAAAGAGCACGGTCTGGGGAGCCAGAGGTCGTGGGTTCTAATCCCAGCTCCACCCCTTGTCAGCTGTGTGACCTTGGGCAAGTCACTTCACTTCTCTAGGCCTCAGTTCCCTCATCTGTCAAATGGGGATGAAGACTGTGAGCCCCACATGGGACAACCTGATCACCTTGTATCCCCACCAGTGCTTAGAACAGTGCTTGGCACATAGTAAGCGCTTAACAAATACCAACATTATTATTATTATGTGGGGCAGGGACTGTGTCCAACCTGATTAACTTGTATCTACCCCAGTGCTTAGAACAGTGCTTGGCACATAATAAGCACTTAGCAAGTACCATAATTATTATTATTTTTATTAATACTACTACTAATAATAATAATAAAAGCAATTACGGACAGGAGAATGGCAGCGTGTGAGGATTTGTGCAGAAGGGCTGTGGGGCTGAGGGGTTGTTGAGTGGGAAAGGAAAAGAGGAGTAGGAGAAATCTTGCAGTCTTCACATTCATTCAATTCAGTCGTATTTACTGAGCACTACTGTGTGCAGAGCACTGTACTAAGCGCTTGGGAAGTACAAGTGGGCAACATATAATACGAACAACATCACCTGCAGAGGTAGTACCTAGCTGGGCATCAAGAACGGTCCATCTTTGGGGTCTAGCTTTGCGTCTGCCCCCTCTTTCTGATTCCTTATTAAACCACTCCCTTCTCCCACGAAAGTTGAGAATTTTTTTTAATGGCATTTGTTAAGCACTTATGGTGTACCAGGCACTGTACTAAGCGCTTGGGAAGTACAAGTGGGCAACATATAATACGAACAGCATCACCTGCAGAGGTAGTACCTAGCTGGGCATCAAGAACGGTCCGTCTTTGGGGTCTAGCTTTGCGTCTGCCCCCTCTTTCTGATTCCTTATTAAACCACTCCCTTCTCGCACGAAAGTTGAGAATTTTTTTTAATGGCATTTGTTAAGCACTTATGGTGTACCAGGCACTGTACTAAGCGCTTGGGAAGTACAGGTGGGCAACATATAATACGAACAACATCACCTGCAGAGGTAGTACCTAGCTGGGCATCAAGAATGGTCCGTCTTTGGGGTCTAGCTTTGCGTCTGCCCCCTCTTTCTGATTCCTTATTAAACCACCCCCTTCTCCCACGAAAGTTGAGAATTTTTTTTAATGGCATTTGTTAAGCACTTATGGTGTACCAGGCACTGTACTAAGCGCCGGGGCAGACATGCTAATCAGATTGGACACGTCCATGTTCCACAGAGGGCTCACAGTCTCCATCCCCATTTTACAGATGAGGTACCTGAGACACAGAGAAGTTAAGGTCACCCAGAAGATGTAGCAGAGTCAGGATTAGAACCCAGGTCCTTCTGACTCCGAGGCCCGTACTCTCTCCACTGGACCACACTGCTTCTCAGCATGGCCGTGTGGCTAGACGAAGTCGACCGTTCAAGCTCACCTTCACCTACTCAATATCGCCTATCATGTTCAAGTTGATGGAACAAGATGAGGAAGCTGACCCCAAATTCATTCATTCATTCATTCAATCGTATTTATTGAGCGCTTACTGTGTGCAGAGCACTGTACTAAGCGCTTGGGAAGTCCAAGTTGGCAACATATAGAGACGGTCTATTGTCAGATATGAGTGGAGAGAGAATTCCAGGCCTCAGTGAGGAGAAGCAGTGTGGCTCAGTGGAAAGAGCCCGGACTTTGGAGTCAGAGGTCATGGGTTCAAATCCCGGCTCTGCCAGTTGTCAGCTGTGTGACTTTGGGCAAGTCACTTCACTTCTCTGGACCTCAGTTACCTCATCTGTAAAATGGGGATGAAGACTGTGAGCCCCCCGAGGGACAACCTGATCACCTCATAACCTCCCTAGCGCTTAGAACAGTGCTTTGCACATAGTAAGCGCTTAATAAATGCTACAATCATTATTATTATTATTATTATTATTTGGGCAAGGGTCGATGGCAAGATATATGAGATTGAATTTCAGAGAGTGGGTTGGCTTTAGAAGCAGCATGGCCTAAATTGGGCCAGGGAATCAGAGGACCTGGGTTCTTATCCCAGCTCCACCATTTACCACTGAATGACCACGGGCAAGTCACTTAACTTTTCTGTGCCTCAGTTCCCTCATATACAAAATGAAGATTCAACACCTGTTCTTCCGCTTAGACTGAGCCCTGTGTGGGGCTTGACTATCTTGTGCTTAGTACAGTGCTTGGCACATAGTAAGCGCTTCACAAATACCCCAGTTATCAGAAGAGCAAAGTGTGCTTTTTGGGTTGTAGTAAGAGATCAGTGAAATAAGATAGGAAGGAAAGAGCTAAGTGCTTTAAAGCCGACGGTAAGGAATGGTTTGATGCAGAGGTGGAGATGAGGATAGTGACATGGCTGTGGGCTTGTGAGGCAGGGAAGATAGTGGTGTTGCTTAAAGTAATGGGAAAGTCAAGGGAAAGACAGAGTTTGGGTGGGAAGATGAGGAGTTCTGTTTCAGACATGTTAAGTTGGAGGTGTCAGTGGGACATCCAAAAAGAGACATCCCGAAGGATGGAGGAAATGCAGGACTGCAGAGAAGGAGAGAGGTTAGGGCTAGGGGGGTGGATTGGGGAATCATCCATGTAGAGAAAGGAGTTGAAATCGTGGGAGTGAGTGAGTTCTCCAAGGGAGTGGGTGTAGGTGGAGAACAGAAGGGGATCCGGAACTGAGCCTTGAGAGGCTCTTACAATTAGGGGATGTGAAGCAGAGGAGGAGTCTGCGAAAGAGACTGGGAATGAGCGGCCAGAGAGATCGGAGGAGAACCAGAAAAGGACAGTGCCTGGTGAAGCCGGGCGTTTCCAGGGAAAGGGGCTGGTTCGTAATGTTGAAGACAGCTGAGAGATCTAGGAGGATTAGGATGGAGTAGGAGCTATTGGATTTAGGAGGAAGGTCACTAGTGACTTTCGAGAGGGTAGTTTCTATGGAGTGAGTGGGGAGGGAGCCCCATTGTCAGAGGTCAAGAAGAGGAAGTAAAGGCAGCTGATGTGAACAACTTCTTCAAGGAGTTTAAAAATGATAGGAGGGAGATGGGGTGGTAACTGCAGCTTGCCATGGTGTCAAGGGAGGCTTTTTTTTTTTTTTAGGATAGGTGTTATTCAGTTTGCCAAATAAGAAATTAAGGAACTCCTGGTATAGGACGGGGAGAATTTGGCATCAAAATGTCTTCTGTTTCAGCCATGCCAAATTTGTCTCAATCAATCAATCAATCAATTGTATTTATTGAGCGCTCACTGTGTGCAGAGCACTGGACTAAGCGCTTGGGAAGTACAAGGTGGCAACATATAGAGACAGTCCCTACCCAACAGTGGGCTCACAGTCTAGAAGGGGGAGACAGAGAACAAAACCAAACATATTAACAAAATAAAATAAATAGAATAGATATGTACAAGTAAAATAAATTAAAAAATAGAGTAATAAATATGTACAAACATATATACATATATACAGGTAGACATAGTTCTATATATATATATAAAATAAATTAAAAAATAGAGTAATAAATATGTACAAACATATATACATATATACAGGCCGACATAGTTCTATAGATATATCTATATCTATCTATATATATCTATAGAACTATGTCTACCTGTATATATATATATATAGATATATCTATATATCTATATATATCTATAGAACTATATCTACCTGTATATATGTATATATATGTATATATGTATATAGAGATATGTATCTATATCTATCTATCTATATAGATATATAGATATATATGTATATAGAGATATATATCTATATATATCTATATAGATATATAGTCCCGCCGCGGACTGCCGTCGTCGTCATTGTCATTGTCGTCATCGTGATGGTGGCGGCCACCGCCTTCTTCTCCTGCATGTCCCTTCTGCATATCTGTGACTCTTGGGAAAGAGCACCACTCTGAGAATCAGGTGGTCCATCTTCTAGTTGCCCTGCCATTTTCCTGAAGGTCTGTTAGGAGGGCACACTTAATTGTCCTTTTAAGTCCCACTCTCCGTACAGGTGAAGCCAAACAACAGCCAATGTCCAGAAATGTCAATATTGACATCGAACAGCCTGGAAAAATAATGTCCAAGCCTATACCATCGTCAGGAACCACGCATTGGAAACTAATATTTTGCCTGTTTATTATCATATGATTTCCAGGAGCCCCAGAAAGGAGGCTGTTAGGTTTTCTTGAAGCCGCTATTTCCTTTCTTTTCTAAGGGTTGCAGCTCATCTTTAAAATAGTTATCGTATGTCAGAGCATATGAAATAATTTTCGCACGTTTTGCTGAGGTTATTCTACGTGTTTAATGACAAAATCTGGAAAGCAGTAATCCAGGTTGGGGAAAGCAAAGTAGCAGCTGCTCTAGAACCGAATGCACTCACTGGGACTCGAAAGATTACAACATTTCCTCGTGTTTAAGCAACAGACCCTCCAGCTTTACTTTCTTTTTATTTCTAGATGACACCTCTCCTGTCAAGTCCACAAAGGCATTTAGAACCAGGTGGCGGAACGAACAGGAACACACCCTCCAGGAATCTTGGAATTCCCTCAACGAGTTCAATCGTTCTCACCGGGGGCGCATTTCCAACATGGAATTCCAGGGAGATATCTTTGACGAGTTCCTCCAGCAGCAGAAGATCAGCAGGCTGGGGGAACAGCAGTCGATAAAACAGACAAATCCAGAGGAACCGTTAAGAGGGCAGGAAGATTACACCTCGGAGAATGATGACGGGAGTGATTTTAAAATTCCGGTCTTACCGTATGGGCAGCACCTAATTATTGACATCAGATCAACCTGGGGAGACAGGCACTACGTTGGCCTCAATGGGATTGAAATTTTTAGTTCCAAGGGAGAGCCAGTGCGGATTTCCAATATCAAAGCCAAACCCCCTGATATTAATATTTTACCGGTCTACGGCAAAGATCCCAGGGTGGTATCCAACTTAACGGATGGGGTTTATAGGACCCAGGACGACATGCATCTCTGGCTAGCACCTTTCACGCCCAGCAAGTCTCACTTTATCTACGTCGACTTTGCGGATCCTTGCCAAGTAGCCATGATTAGGATTTGGAATTACAATAAATCACGGATACACTCTTTTCGAGGCGTGAAAGACATCACAATGCTACTCGATAAACAGTGCATCTTTAAAGGAGAAATTGCCAAGGCTTCGGGAACATTGTCAGGAGGTATGGTGTCGGACTAACGGTAATTGACCGACCCCACAATTTTAACCATGTCCATTCCACACCTTACTTGTTAAATATTCTGTGTGATATCCCCATATAATAATAACAGTGGCATTTGTTAAGCGCTTACTATGCGCAGAGCACTGTTCTAAGCGCTGGGGGGGTTACAAGGTGATCAAGTTGTCCCACGTGAGGCTCACAGTCTTAATCCCCATTTTACAGATGAGGTAACTGAGGCTCAGAGAAGTTAAGTGACTTGCCCAAGGTCACACAGCAGACATGTGGTGGAGTCGGGATTCGAACCCATGATCTCTGACTCCAAAGCCCGCGCTCTTTCCACTGAGCCACGCTGCTTCTCCTTATAAATATATATATATATATATTTTTTTTATATATATATATTATATATATAATATATAATATGAAAGAACATACATTTTCTGACCTATCCTTGATCCTTTCAAAGCGGAAATAAAGGAGCATATTTTCTTTTTGTTGCCATTTTGGGATCTAATACAAAGTGCTTTAAAGACACACTTTGAATGGCCCTCTGTTCCTTACACTTGTATTCCAGCGCTTAGAACAGTGCTTTGCACATAGTAAACTCTTAACAAATACCATTATTATTATTTGTTTTGCAGGGAAATGAGAGTCTATTAACCAAAGCCAGGAGTAATGGGCCTGCCCTGCGCTAGAAACATCATCTGGTGGAGGGCTTTGGCATAATGTTCCTTTTTTGATTTGAAAATTCCGAGTCGTCCTTCTTTGCTTAATATCTTCCAGCCCCCGAGCAGTTTGGCGATACTATATTATTCACAACGGATGATGATATACTCGAAGCCATATTCTGTTCTGATGAGACATTTGACGATATCGATGTTGAAAGCGTGTCCTCTCTGAGATACGAGGAAGAGCTGAAGAGACCGAGAACCGCCGACGGAGAGGGAGACGAGAGGCCTTTTACCCAGGCGGGCTTACGGATAAGAGACGATCAAGTAGGCCTCTTGCCTCCTCTCCGTCCTCTCACCCCAGCTGGGGCTCCCTCCCCATCTTCAAATCCATTAAAACCACAACTTTCTCCAGCTTTCAGAACCCTCCTGAAATCGCACCACGTCCAAGGACCGAATTCAACCGTATACCTTAGCATTTAGCTACATACACCCAACCGTGGTGCTTGTGTTTTTATCCATTCTTGTATTTTACTTACTCCTGCATTTACTCTCTTATCCATCTTCCGTTACTGTCCTTCGTCCAGTTGTATCTTTATCCTTCCTCTAACTGTAAATACATTATGCAACGTCCTCATTAGATTATAGGCTCCTTGGAGGCGAGGGCCATATGTTTCACTTTCGTTGTACTCACCTAAATGTTTAGTATATTGGTGAACACGTGCTTCCCGGATTAAGCCCTCTTTCCCCTGACTCCCTCTCATTCATTTAGTCATATTTATTGAGCGCTTACTGTGTGCAGAGCACTGTATTAAGCGCTTGGGAAATTCAAGTTAGCAACATATAGAGACAGTCCCTCCCTTCTGCATCATGTATGTACCTGGATCCGTGTCCTCTGGGCTTCTGGTGTTCACCCCACTCTCACCCCACCGCCCTTATGTACATATCCGTAAAGTATTTCCACCAGTATCTCCCCTTCTCGACTTTAAGCTCACTGTGGGCAGGGAATGTGTCTACCAACTCTTTTGTATTGTAATAATAATAATGTTGGTGTTTGTTAAGCGCTTACTATGTGCCAAGCACTGTTCTAAGTGCTGGGATAGATACAAGGTTATTAGTTTGTCCCACTTGGGGCTCACAGTCTTCATCCCCGTTTTACAGATGAGGTACTCTCCCGAGCACTTAATACAGTGCTCTGCTCATGGTAAGCGCACGCTAAACGCCACCGATGGATCGATGCTAAGCGCTTAGTACAGTGCTCTGCACATAGTAAGCGCTCAATAAATACGATTGATTGATTGATTGATGAGCGATTAATTGAGGCGCTTAACCTCTAAAGTTTTTGATTGTACCAGGTAACTCAAGATCCCTTCCACGGAGGTGAAGGTTGAGATTTATGGACTTTAATCGGTCAGTGTGTTGTCGAGTCGTACTTGAATTTAAGGTGGTTGGTATCGTCATCAGGAGGACGTTATGTCTCCTCTGTTTCTTCATTAGATTCAGGATCAGGAGCCAGTATTCAATCCTTTGCCAGAGTTCACAACCCCAGAACCGGGGATCTATACCGGAGCATGTAAGTACTTTTGGGAAATTTTCCTAATATGAAATTAGAGTCTCTCATCTTTGGTAACCTAAGAGTTGTATAGAATTTTGTTTGAAAAAAAAAAAACCACGTTTCTTTTGACCTCTGGGACAATCTCTCCTACTCCTGTAATTCAGGTTTGGCATTCCTAGCTGAGACACAACCTGGAGAACTGGAAGGGAGCAAGCACCCTATAGTAGGAAACTTCTAGATTTTCTGTTTAGTTGAATGTATTTATCGTCCGAAGCTTCATTTATACTGTAGTAATGAATGCATGAAAATGTCAAGGGAATAATAGACCCCTATGTAGAAAACAGCCCAGGAGGCCATAAAGTATAGGTCATGTCATATCAACTAAATGGGGTTTGGGATAGAATGACCAAATAACGGGTGAAAGGAATGTAGTAGCTGTTGTACAGCTGACCTTTAGCTGATTTGGATTCCATAATTTGATTCAGTCTCATGAAATTTCATTAACAAAAGGAATTCATCTTGGTAGGCACATGGGACTGCCGCACGGGTCAAAAATTGTTTTGAGAGGCCGCATGGCCCAGAGGGAAGAAACACGGCTGGCAGTCGGGAGACCTGAGTTCCGATCTCAGTTCTGCCCCCGGCCTTAACTTTTCCGTACCTTGATTTCCTCATTATTAATGATGGCATTTGTTAAGAATGTACTATCAATCAATCAGCTGTATTTACTGAGTGCTTCCTCTGTGCAGAACACTGTAATAAGCACTTGGGAGAGTGCAATACAGCAGAGTTGGCAGACACATTCCCTACTCACAACAAGTTTACTATGTACCGAGCCCCACCTTAAGCAGTGGATTAGATACATGACCATCAGGTCGGACACAGTCTCTGTCCCACATTCATTCATTCAATCATGTTTATTGAGCGCTTACTGTGTGCAGAGCACTGTACTAAGCACTTGTACTAAGCACCCACAACAGGCTCACAGTCTAGAAGAGGGGAGGCAGACATCAAACCAATTAAACAAGCATCAGTAGCGTCATTATAAATAAATAAAATTATAGATATACACACATCATTAGTAAAAAAAAATAGAATTATAATTATAAATATACATATATTGCACAGTATAATATATTGTGTGGTATTACATATGTAACGTTATTATATTATATAATATTGTATAATGTTGCACTGTAAGCTCATTGTGGTCAGGGAGCGTTTCTGCTCATTCTATTTTACTGTACTCTCCCAATTGCTTAGTACAGTGCTCTGCACATAGTAAGCGCTCAAAAAATACAATTGATTGATTTTTTATTTTTAGGAAGAGCAGAATAATAGGAAAAAAATGTTTAAATTGCAGCAGGGGGCATTTAGGATAGGCATCATAGAAAATTCCCTAAACATAAGCGCATATGGTCCATCTGACCCAGTATTCTGCATACAATAGTGGCACCAAAGACTAATTAATGGTTATCCTCCATGGTATCACTCATTAATCACTCACATTCTACTCTAATCAATAGGGTGTCTGACAGGAGGAGGTGAGATTTGATACCGAAAATCTCATTTAAGATCAGAGCTGGTACAGTTTTGAAGGCATATTAAATCATTTTTTAAAATTTGTGTATAAACCTAAATTTAGGGCTGAATCGAGCCGACATACTGACCAAGACTAGAAAATGACCACAGCCATATGGGAAAAAAAATCATAAAATGAACCTCAAAATTGATGAACTGAAAGAAAATGAATGTGAGTCTAAGATATAGCAAAGATGGGGTAAAACGGAGAACTGAGGCCTAGAAGTGGTGAGCAGAAAACTGGACCTATGATTTCAGTTTTTTGCTTGTGAAAATAACTAGGGATTTTTTTTGCGGGAGGTCTGAGTCTGCATTTCAATAAGCCTTTGTGAGGGATAAAGAAATGGCATTTCTGTCATAAGTGACCTTGCTGTGGTGACACCCGTAACACCAGATTTTTAGGAGGTGACCGGGCACCATAAAGATGAAAGATGAATGAAAATGGTCAGCAGAATTTTGGAAGACAAGATTAAAGTATTTGAACTTGTACAAAAAAATGGTTTTTTAAAAATCCATAAATATTTCCAAAGCATATTCACTAAGTAATGCAGGGGCTATTTAACTAGTTATTTAACCAGTAATAGCGGGATGCTATTAAGGGAGGTGAAATTCAGGCCAGATATCAGAATAGACTGGAACGGTGAGATGCATTAGGCTAAATCATGATGGGATGGAAATTGTTCCCTGGGCATGCATTAGCCATTTGCAGGGGTTTAAGTCATTTAGGACACCATTAGTACTCAGTTACAGTTATTGACTAAATGATATAGTGCTTGCCTGAAAGTATGAATTCACCTCCAAATATGATTAAACTTCACCCACGGAAAGCTAACACATCCAGGAGATTCAGATCCCTCACGGTGTAGGATTTTTAAATTTTAGATTATGCGACCACAAGTGACAGGGACCGTGTCCAATTCCCACCTAGTGTTCCGTACTCTGCCTGTAGTAAACTCTTATTATTAATAATAAAATTATGGTATTTGATAAGTGCTTAACGCTGTGCCCGGCACTGTACTAAGCGCCCGGGTGGATACAAGCAGAACAGGTTGGGCACCGTTCCTGTCCCACGTGCAGCTCACAGTCTCGATCCCCATTTTACAGATGAGGTGAGTGAGGCCCAGAGAAGTGAAGTCACTTGCCCAAGGTCACAGAGTGGACAAGTGGCAGGGCCGGGATTAGAACAAATACTATTACTACTAGAATAATTTTCCAGAAGACAGTCTCGATCCCCATTTTACAGGTGAGGTAAGTGAGGCCCAGAGAAGTGAAGTGACTTGCCTAAGGTCACAGAGTGGACAAGTGGCAGGGCCGGGATTAGAACAAATACTATTACTACTAGAATAATTTTCCAGAAGACGTAATAGAACGCTTAAAATTAAGGTTGGGGAAAACATTAGAAGATAATAATAATAATGGCATTTATTAAGTGCTTACTATGTGCAAAGCACTGTTCTAAGCGCTGGGGAGGTTACAAGGTGATCAGGTTGTCCCACGGGGGGCTCACAGTCTTAATCCCCCATTTTACAGATGAGGGAACTGAGGCACAGATAAGTGAAGTGACTTGCCCAGAGTCACCCAGCTGACAATTGGCAGAGCCAGGATTTGAACCCATGGCCTCTGACTCCAAATCCCGGGCTCTTCCCACTGAGCCACGCTGCTTCTCTGCGGATGGAGCCGTGGAGGTAGTACGGGATGATTATAGGACGCACCCTGCAACAGCAAAGAGATTATACATTTCTTGAAAGAGGACCGTGACTTACCTCTGTTTTGTAGAAAGCCTGCCAGGCTGCCATCTTTGAAGGTGTGACTTGTTGCATTTTTTTGTTTTCTGTCCTCTTTAATTCTCGTATTGGTTGATATTTGTGGTCAGATTTGGTATTGGAATTCCCTGGTTTCCTTGTCTTACCGAATCAAAGTGTCTCATTTCGTTGTGGGCAGGGAATGTGTCTGTCTGTCGTGTCTATCGCACTCTCCAAAGCGCTTAGTAAGTGCTCTGCACTTCGTAAGCGCTCAGTAAATATGATTGACTGACCGACGAATATCAGTCTGCAGGTGATAGTCTAGCACTCCCTGATTTTTCATGATCCTGCATTGCTCCAGCAGCACGGTAATTGCTTTCCTGCAAATTCCCATGTTCTCTCAAAATTGTGTTGTGGCAACAATTGTTTAAATCAATCGATCAATCAGGCGTATTTATTGAGCGCTCACTGTGTGCAGAGCACTGGACTAAGCGCTTGGGAAGTACAAGTTGGCAACGTATAGAGACGGTCCCGACCCAGCAGTGGGCTCACAGTCTAGAAGGGGGTTAAATGAAAACGAGGGGTTAGTAGGAAAATGGAATGCCATCCTAAAGCCACGCTTCCTCCGGCAAGATTTCTCTGATTAAATTTGCAACACTTGGAACAGTATCATCATCATCATCATCATCAATCGTATTTATTGAGCGCTTACTATGTGCAGAGCACTGTACTAAGCGCTTGGGAAGTACAAATTGGCAACATATAGAGACAGTCCCTACCTAACAGTGGGCTTACAGTCTAAAAGGGGAAGACAGAGAACAAAACCAAACATACTAACAAAATAAAATAAATAGACTAGATATGTACAAGTAAAATAAGCATCGTCCCTTCCTGTGACTTGAGCAGTTGTGAATTTACATAATCATAATAACAGCAACAACAATAATAATAATGGCATTTGTTAAAGCACTTACTATGTGCCAGGCACTGTACTAAGCACTGGGGCGGGTATAAGGAAATTGGGTGGGAGACCGTCCCTGTCCCATGTTGGGCTCCCAGTCTCAATCCCCATTTTACAGATGAGGTAACGGAGGCACAGAGAAGTGAAGTGACTTGCCCAGGATCACACAGCAGACAAATGGCGGAGCTGAGATTAGAACTAGTGACCTTTTGATTCCCAAGCCCATGCTTGATCTAGTCATTTATAGTCATTTACCATGACCACTCTAGTGTAAATATTTTTCTGTTTTTTGACACATTTAACTCCCACTCCTTTTCATTCATTCATTCAATCGTATTTATTGAGCACTTACTGTGTGCAGAGCACTGGACTAAGCGCTTGGGAAGTACAAGTTGGCAATGTATAGAGACGGTCCCGACCCAACAGTGGGGTCACAGTCTAGAAGGGGGTTAAATGAAAACGAGGGGTTAGTAGGAAAATGGAATGCCGTCCTAAAGCCATGCTTCCTCCAGCAAGATTTATCTGATTAAATTTGCAACACTTGGAACAGTATCATCATCATCATCATCATCAATCGTATTTATTGAGCGCGTACTATGTGCAGAGCACTGTACTAAGCACTTGGGAAGTACAAATTGGCAACATATAGAGACAGTCCCTACCTAACAGTGGGCTTACAGTCTAAAAGGGGAAGACAGAGAACAAAACCAAACATACTAACAAAATAAAAATAGACTAGATATGTACAAAAGTATCCCCTTCCTGTGACTTGAGCAGTTGTGAATTTACGTAATCATAATAACAGCAACAACAGTAGTAATAATGGCATTTGTTAAGCACTTACTACGTGCCAGGCACTGTACTAAGCACTGGGGAGGATATAAGCAAATCGGGTTGGAGACCGTCCCTGTCCCATGTGAGGCTCCCGGTCTCAATCCCCATTTTACAGATGAGGTAACGGAGGCACAGAGAAGTGAAGTGACTTGCCCAGGATCACACAGCAGACAAATGGCGGAGCTGAGATTAGAGCCAGTGACCTTCTGATTCCCAAGCCCATGCTTGGTCTAGTCATTTATACTCTCTTCAACACATATGTGTGTATTCAGTCATTTACCGTGACCACTCTAGTGTAAATATTTTTCTGTTCGACGCATTTAACTCCCACTCCTTTCCATTCATTCATTCAATCGTATTGATTGAGCGCTTATTGTGTGCAGAGCACTGTACTAAGCGCTTGGGAAGTCCAAGTCGGCAACATACAGAGACGGTCCCTACCCAGCAAGGGTCTCACAGTCTAGAAGGGGGAGACAGACTGTAGTTTGTTCATTCATTCATTCATTCACTTGTGCGTATTGAGTGCTTACTGTCTTTCCGATGGCATTTATTAAGCGCTTACTATGTGCAAAGCACTGTTCTACTGTGCGGAGAACACTATACTAGCCTCTTGGGACAGTACCATTTTTTGAGAATCAATCAATCAATCAATTGTATTTATTGAGCGCTTACTGTGTGCAGAGCACTGTACTAAGCACTTGGGAAGTACAAGTTGGCAACATATAGAGACGAGAAGCAGTGTGGCTCAGTGGAAAGAGCCCGGGCTTGGGAGTCAGAGGTCATGGGTTCCAATCCCGGCTCCGCCACATGTCTGCTGTGTGGCCATATGTTGCCAACTTGTACTTCCCAAGCACTTAGTACAGTGCTCTGCACACAGTAAGCGCTCAATAAATACGATTGATGATGATGGCGGCCTTGGACAAGTCACTTAACTTCTGTAAGCCTCAGTTACCTCATCTGTCAAATGGGGAGTAAGACTGTGAGCCCCACGTGGGAAAACCGGATCACCTTGTATCTCCCCCCCAGCGCTTAGAACAGTGCTTTGCACATAGTAATACGATTAATTGATAAATACGATATTAATACGATAAATACGGTATTAATTGATAAATAAATACGATTGATTGATAGTAAGCGCCTAACAAATGCCATCATTATTATTATTATTACAATAAAAAAATAAAATCAGACACATCCCCTGCCCACAACAAGCTTACAGTCTAGAGCGGGGGAGACGGACACGAATACAGATAAATAAAATTACGGATATGTCCATAAGTGCTGTAGGGCTGTGACCGGGGAAGAGCCAAAGGAACAAGTCAGGGGGACGCCGAAGGGAGTTGGAGATGAGGAAAGGTGGGGCTTAGTCCGGGAAGGCCCCTTGGAGGAGTTGTGCCTTCAATAAGGCTTTGAAGAGGGGAAGAGTAATTCTCCGTCAGATTTGAGGAAGGAGAGCGTTCCACGCCAGAGGCGGGACATAAGCTAGGGTTGGCAGCAAGATAGGTACCATCGAGGCCCAGTGAGAAGGTTAGCACTAGAGGAGCAAAGCGTGCGGGTTGGATGGTAGAAGGAGAGAAGCGATGTGAGGTAGTGGGGGGCAAGTTGATGGAGTGCTTTAAAGTCAATGGGGAAGAGTTTTTGTTTGATGCAGAGGTGGATAATCAACCACTGGAGTGTTCTGAGGAGCGGCTTGACATATCCGGAACGTTTTTGTAGACGAATGATCAGGGCAGCACAGTGAAGTGTGGACAGGAGTGGGGAGAGACAGGAGGCGAGGAGGTCAGCAAGGAGGCTGATGCAGTAATCCAGGCAGGATAGCATGAGTGGCTGTATTAATGTGGTGGCAGTTTGGATGGAGAGGAAAGGGTGGACTTCAGCTATGTTGTGAAGGTGGGACTTAGTGATGGATTGACTATGTGGGTTGAATGACGGAGAGGAGTCAAGGATAACACCGAGGTTAGGGGCTTGTGAGACAGGAAGGATGGTGGTGCCGTCTACAGTGATGGGAAAGTCGGGGGGAGGGTGGGTTTGGGTGGGAAGATACGGAGTTTTGTTTTGGACGTGTTAAGTTTGAGGTGATGGGAGGCCATCCAAGCTGAGACGTCTTGAAAGCAGGAGGAGATGTGAGCCTGGTGAGAGGGAGAGAGATCAGGGCTAGAGATGTAGATTTGGGTATCGTCCGCATAGAGGGGGTAGTTGAAGCCCTGGGAGCGAATGAGTTCTCCAAGGGAGTGGGTGGAGATGGAGAAGAGAAGGGAACCCAGAACTGAACCTTGTGGGGACCCCCCGCCCCCCCCCCGGACTCCACACAGCTAGGGGTGGGAGGCAGAGGAGGAGCCCGCGAAGGAGTCTGAGAATGAACGACCGCAGACGTAAGATGAGAACCAAGAGAGGTCAGAGTCAGTGAAGCCAAGGTTCGATAAAGTTTCCAGGAGAAGGGGGGGGGTCCACAAGAGTCGAAGGCAGCTGAGAGGTCAAGGAGGATTGGGATGGAGGGAAAGCTGTTGGATTTGGCAAGAAGGAGGTCATTGGTGACCTTTGAAGGTGATTTCTGTGGAGCGAAGGGGTCGGAAGCCAGATTGGAGGGGGTCAAGGAGAAAATTGGAGGAGAGGAATTTGAAACAGCGGGTGTAGACACCCGCTACGGGAGAAGCAGCATGGCAGAAACAGCCCGGGCTTTGGAGTCAGAGGTCATGGGTTCAAATCCCGGCTCCACCAATCGTCAGCTGTGTGACTTTGGGGAAGTCACTTCACTTCTCCGTGCCTCAGTTACCTCATCTGTAAAATGGGGATTAAGACTGTGAGCCCCCCCGGCGGACAACCTGATCACCTTGTATCCTCCCCAGCGCTTAGAACGGTGCTTGGCACTTAGTAAGCGCTGAATAAATGTCGTCATCATTATTATTATTATTATTAGACAACTCGCTCGGGGAGTTTGGAGAGGAAGGATAGGAGGGAGGTGGGGCCATAGCTGGAGGGAGCTATGGGGTCAAGGGAGGTATTTCCCAAGGACCTAGTGCCAGTGTACTACATCAAGAAGATATTCAATAAATGCCATGGCGGCTGCTGCTTCTACTAAAGAGCCCGGGCTTTGGAGTCAGAGGTCATGAGTTCAAATCCCGGCTCCGCCAACTGTCAGCTGGGTGACTTTGGGCAAGTCACTTCACTTCTCTGGGCCTCAGTTCCCTCATCTGGAAAATGGGGATTAAAACTCTGAGCCCCCCACAGAACAAACTGATCAACTTGTAACCTCCCCAGCGCTTAGAACAGTGCTTTGCACATAGTAAGCGCTTAACAAATACCATCATCATTATTATACTACCACTATTACTACCACCACCACCCTCTCCAGGAAGAGTTTAAACTGTAGTAGATTATGGGACCTCCTTCAATAATAACAGTAATAGTAGTAAAAATAGTGGTATTTGTTAAGCTATTACTATGTGCTAAGCGCTGTTGTAAGCACTGGGGTAGATATAAGATAATCAGGTCAGACCCAACCCTTGACTCACATGGTGCTCACAAGCTAAGCAGGGAGGAGAACAGATAATGAATCCCCACTTTATAGATGAGGAAGCTGAGGCCCAGAGAAGTTGAGTGACTTTCCCACGGTCACACAGCAGGTAAGTGGTAGAGCCGAGATCAGAACCCAGGTCCTCTGAGACTTCCAGGGCCGTGTTCTTTCCACTAGGCTTCTCTAAAATCTTTTACTGAAATAAGGGGAAACCCATTTTTCTGGTGGTAATTTAGTGACTTCTGGCAGGGGACAAGATAATAGACGAGGTAACCTCAAAAAGGTCTTTTCCTGTGTATCCTAAATTCACAGGAGAGTTCATTCATTCATTCACTCAGTCGTATTTATTGAGCGCTTACTGTTTGCAGAGCACTGGACTAAGCGCTTGGGAAGTACAAGTTGACAACATATAGAGACGGTCCCTACTCATCAGCGGGTTCACAGTCTAGAAGGGGGGAGACAGACAACAAAACAAAACATATTAACAAAATGAAATGAATATAATAAATATGTACGGGTAAAATAAATAGAGTAATAAATATGTACAAACATATATACACATAGACAGAAAACAAAACAGTGCTTTGCATATAGTAAGCGCTTAGTAAATGCCATTATTAGTAATAGAGTTGCCTCGGAATAGAAACTTTCTACTGTTTAACTCCAACTTAATCAGGTCCTTAATAACTGTTTGGTTGATAGGTTCTGGGTTTGGAACTTGGTAGGATGCGGAGGCTATGAATCCTTAACCTGTTCATTTCTATTTTAGGAACATTCCCATTGGAGCCTCCAGGGACTGACTGGCAGTTTTTATTTCTCTTTTAGGCCTTCAGCTCAATTTCACCATGTCATGGGGTGACTCACATTATTTGGGCCTGACGGGACTTGAAGTGGTAGGAAAGGATGGCCAATCTCTGCCAATTACCGCGGATGAGATTTCTGCATCACCCAGAGATTTAAATGACCTTCCAGAATACGTGGACGATGCCAGGACCTTAGATAAGTATGTGAATCGAGGGCCCCAGTTTTCTGATCCACCAATGTAGAATCTCTCCGCTTTATTTCTAGCGGATTAGAAGGGTAATGGTTAAGAATTTAGAAATATCTGACTCACCTTCCAGAGGACTAAATGCTTTGACCCTTCATTCAGTTTGTCATGATCAGAATGAAGATCGCTAGCCGGTTCACCTTAGTTGAATTATGTAGATTTCCAAAACTAAGGTTGGACTAGGTCAGTGGGTGGATTGGAAGCTTCCAGGAAAAACCCAAGTTCTAAAGGAAGTGATATTGCTCCAATCAGTGACCTCCTCTGTAAAATGGGGATTAATAATAATAATAATAATGGCATTTATTAAGTGCTTACTATGTGCAAAGCACTGTTCTAAGCTCTGGGGAGGATACAAGGTGATCAGGTTAAGACTGTGAGCCCCCTGTGTGACAACCTGATGGCCTTGTAACCTCCCCAGCGCTTAGAACAGTGCTTTGCACATAGTAAGCGCTTAATAAATGCCATTATAAAAAAAAATTGACAGTGTGGCTTAGAGGAAAGTCACCTGGCTCCTAATCCTGGCCCTGCCACTTGTCTGCTGGGTGACCTTAGGTAAATCACTTAAAGTCTAATTGGACCTCAGTTTCCACCTCTGTAAAATGGTGATTAAATACTTGTCCTCCCTCCCTTTAGATTGTGTGCCCCCATGTGGGATAGGGGCAGTGTCTGATCAAATTGTATCCGCCTCTTCGTAAAAACCACAATTATTGTTTGATAGACACCCTCTGATTCTGTAAATTAGAGCTAATAATCTGATAGAAGCCTGTGCTGTGAGATACCCCATCAAAGAGCCAAATTATAAATGTTGTCTTGCCAACCTATTGCTATTACAGTTTATGTAAAAATCCAGCAATTACCTCAAAACCGTATCCAATTTCCAACCTGGATAATTATCTCTTATTTGGAAGCCCCTTTGCATACATCTCGATATGATATTCTTCATCTCCAGCTAAAATTGCCAGCGTGGTTTCTGTATACCTGCAAACTGGTGTCAGATTTTATCTCAAAGGGGGATGGCTTCCCATGTCAGAGAAGGAATTTCCTGTCTTTGAAGAGGCCTACAACTATATTAGTAAGGAAATCTGAGTTTCCTGGCTTAATAGAAAAGCGGTAGAGGGGGAATACTGAAGGAGTTGAGATTGGGAGGAGGTGATGGAGGCTAGAGAGAGCCAGAGAAAATTAATACTGGTGTCATGTGGTACTTGCCAGAGTTGAAGAATCACTGTTGCACTCTGCATGGCTGCCTTAGGGGTTTTTTTCTTTTAGGCGAAGTAGTAGTAGTATCAATCAATCAATCAGTCATATTTATTGAGCGCTTACTGTGTGCAGAGCACTGTACTAAGTGCTTGGGAAGGACAAGTTGGCAACTTATAGAGACGGTCCCTACCCAACAGCGGGCTCACAGTCTAGAAGGGGGAGACAGAAGAAAACCAAACGTATGAACAAAATAAAATAAATAGAATAGATATGTACAAGTAAAATAAATAAATAAAAAGAGTAATAAATATGTACAAACATATATACATATATACAGGTGCTGTGGGGAAGGGAAGGAGGTAAGATGGGGGGATGGAGAGGGGGACGAGGGGGAGATGACATTTGTAATGTCATCATTTATGTAATGACATTTATTAAGTGCTACAATGACAGTAGTACTGAACTGTTAGAGAAGAATTCCAGGACATTGATTCGCGTATTGCCCTGGTCCACGAAGCCTCAAATTACGGTATTTGTTAAGTGCTTACTATGTGCCAGGCACTGTACTAAGCACTGAATTATGATATTTGTTAAATACTTACTATGTGCCAAGCACTGTTCTAAGCACTGGGGTGGATACAAGGTAATCAGGTTGTCCCCCGTGGGGCTCTGTTTTGTGGTGTATTTGTGAGCTTTCTCCCGCCCAGTGCTCATTTGATCCGGATGCCTCTCCGTAGCCTGGCTCGTGGCCATTGCGGAACAATAATAAAAGATGCCCCCGCCAAAGCAGGGCCAATGGAATTGTTTTTTTGTGTATTTTTAGGTTAATAGATGGGACTAACATCACAGTGGAAGATGAACATATGTGGCTCGTCCCCTTCTCTTCTGGAGACGATCACGTGGTCACAGTCCATTTTGATAAAGCTGAAAACATTGCGGGGCTGCGCTTTTGGAACTATAATAAATCTCCAGAGGACACCTATCGAGGGGTAAGCTAAAGAAAAGCGGCCCCGCCAGCAGAAATGTTCAGTGGTCTCTCGTGGAAATAGTGCTTTAATAAATGGCTGGAGCCGCTTTACTAGAGCAGCATAAATCCTTCTGAACTTTCAAATGCCCAATCCCATGGCAGGCGGGATAAGATGCTGTTTTCCTTCCAAAGGAGCAGATATAAACTAAAGACCCCCAAAAGTGCTAACATCATCTCAAGACCCCATGCATGAGTTTCTCACTGTCTTGGGAGTTTTCCATTTGTGCTGATTTCCTGCTGCTGAACTTTTTGGCCGAAGTCCCCTCATAGCCTACAAGATATCATGTTCAACCCAGGTGAAGATACCAGACTTAGCTTTCCATGGCTGCTGAATTTCACATCTCTGGTAATGGAATTGGGTTTTTGTTGTTTGTTTGTTTTTTTAATGGAAGCTATTATTACCCAAGCCACTGATGTAAGCAGTGTGATATAAGCAATGATGTGAAACACTGTGGCCTAGTGGAAAGAGCACTGACCTGGGTTCCGATCCCGGCTGCACCGCTTGCCAGCTGTGTGACCTTGGCCAAGTCACCTAACTTTTCTGTGCCTTAGTCTCCTAGCATCTGTTAAATGGGGGTGCAGTACGCATCCACCCCTCCCACTTAGACTGTGAGCCCTGTAGGACAGGCACTGCGTCCAAACTGATCAGAATAGTGCTTAGAACAGTGCTCGGCGCTTAGTGAGTACTTAAGAAATACCATTATTCTTCTTATTAGTAGTAGTAATAATAATAATAGTTGTTGTGTATCCTTATTTATGCCCCAGATGCAAAAAAAAAACCAGAGATTAACCCGTCAGTTACTCCTTCGGTTTGTATTGGTAGTTTTTGCCGTTCTTCGAGAAGTGACCCAGGTGATTCTTGGACTCACCCCAGGTCGCACTTGGTTTAGCCAAGCAAGAGGAGTTAGGACCGTATCCAGTTGTGCTCCTCTAAACCCACAAATCGAGCATGTTGCCAACTTGTACTTCCCAAGCGCTTAGTACAGCGCTCTGCACACAGTAAGCGCTCAATAAATACGATTGATGATGGTGATGGTGTGTACGGTGGATGGACCCAGATGACCAAGCCACGTCTATCTCCAGGCCCTCCTCTGCCCATGCTCAAAGCTTCCCACACAACGCAGATTTCAGAATGAACGAGGAGGACACCACAGAGAAATGTCGATGAACGTAGGAGACGGAGTGGCATAAAGGTCACGGGGGAAGTACGGAACGTGGGGAGAGAGAGCAAACATTTCTGTTCCCTGATTCACTGCAATCAAGGAGGGCCGCAGAGGGATGCTTTGCTACTTCTGCAGTCTGACCCAGAGGCCCGAGGGCCGGGCGAGCGGGAGAAAGGAGCCCTGAGTGTTAATTCCGGAAATCTGACAGCACCTTGGGCAGATCGCTTAACTGATGTAGTGTCGGTTTTCTCATTTGGGAAATAACGGCGTTGGCTGCCCTCTCCTACCATTGCCGCGAAATTGGACTGCGATGAAAATAGAAAGTGTAAATGCGAACTCAAATACTGTGAGTCAGAATCAGGTTCTTCTAGTCCTGGAAACAAATGAGAATAAATAACTTTTTAAAAGATTAAAAGTGGAGCAAAAGGGGCTATTAGAGTTAATCATTTTCTCTAAAAGCTAAGGCAGTTCTCTCTGTGGAGTGCACCGAACGGGGAAAGGAGATTAAGGGTTAGTAGACACGTGTGACTTGAACTCGGAGCAAGGCAGGGGGTTGGGGAGATTAGGCTTTGGCCGGGCGCTACTGCTACAGCCATGGTGGGGTCAAGAGCCACAGCTTCAGGCACTGTCTCTGTATGTTGCCAGCTTGTACTTCCCAAGCGCTTAGTACAGTGCTCTGCACACAGTAAGTGCTCAATAAATACGATTGAATGAAGCAAGTTCAAGGCTTCAGATCACAGCTCCTCCCCGTCCTCGAAGCCATCCTAAAATCCTACCTCCTACACGAAGCCGGCAGATGCGTAAGGAAAGATGAAACAATAAAAACACAATCACTCTATTGTATTTATCGAGTGCTTACTGTGGGCAGAGCACGCTTGGGCGAGTACGGTGTAACAGAATTGGTAGACACGTTCCCTGCCCACAATGAGCTTACAGTCTAGAGGAAAAATGGTGTTTGTTAAGTGCTTAAGCTGTGGGGTAGGATACAATCCCTGTGCCACATAGGGCTCACAGTTTTAATCCCCACTTTACAGATGAGGTAGCTGAGGCCCAGAGAAGCGAAGTGACTTGCCCCAAGTCACACAGCCGACAAGGGGTGGAAGCAGAATTAGAACCCAGGTCCCTCTGACTCCCAGAACCTAAAAGGGAAAGGACAAAAATAAACTTTTGAAGTGAGGACAAAATGAGCAGTTGGGTCCTTTGGCTAAAGGGGCAGAGCTTCAGATACCTCGGGTCTCAGTCCAACTACCCAAGAGCCACGGAAGCTACCACAGGTGCGGTAGCCAGCTTGGCCTTCCCAAAACTCCCGACGCTGTCCATTTTGTAGAGGCCGCACACTGCTGTGGCTTCAGCCGCTGCTGCTCCTTCCCTACGGGCACGGAGGGGAGAGGAAGCCGTGAATGCTCCCCATGAGGTAGCCTGGAGCTCTGGTTGGTAAGGGGGGCCGAGGATAGCCATCACTGGAGCCCTCCCCCATTTAATTCCCAACGCCACAGTTGTGTCAACCCCCAGTCTCCATTAGCACATATTTGTTTTATTCCTATCATCAGCACCTATTCACATATGGATTTTTTTTAACGGTGTTCGTTAAGCGCTTATCATGTGCCGGCCACTCTGCTAAGCTCCGGGTTGGACACAGTCCCTGTACCGCGTGAGGCTCACAGTCTTGATACGCGTTTTACAGATGAGGAAACTGAGGCACAGTGAAGTAACTCGTCCGAGCTCACGCAGCAGACAAGTGGTGGAGCTGTTAGTAGAACCCAGGTCCTTCTGATTCGCAAGCCCTGCTGCTTCCCTCGTATATGATGTTTTCCTCTATTTGTACTGAGGGCTTAGAAGAGTATTAGGCATGGACCCAAGGTGATCAATAAATGCCACTGATTGACTGAAGAGGTTCAAGTCGACTATAAGAATTGGATTGGGGAGCAAGCTTTGGCCTGGCCAAACAAATACAGCCAGTTTGGCAGGAGTTGGGAAGAAAGGGGGAATGGGCGGATTGATGGCAGATTGAGGGAAGACAAAAAGGGAATTGGGATAATGCCAACTGTGCTGAAAACGTCACCCCAAAAATGCCATCTTTTTTTTCAACAGGTGTGAGGTAGTAACGATAATGGTGGAACAATTTGTGTCTTCTAAAATCCATTTTTTTATTTTTGTTTTTTTGCTAGGCCAAAATTGTGCATGTCTCTTTGGATGGTCAGTGCATCTCCCCACCAGAGGGCTTCCTTATCCGCAAAGGGCCAGGAAATTGTCACTTTGATTTTGCACAAGAGATTCTCTTTGTTGACTACTTGCAACCCCGAACGGTTGCCAAACCCTCTAGGAGGTAAACAGAAGAGATTTCTTAGCAATTTCGCCTCCCCTAGTTGTTTGCACGTGGGTGTTTGTGGATCAGGCTGTTTTATAAGTTGCTGTGCAATCCTTACCCGGGCATTTTTGCTGATGAAAAAAAATCATTTTTAATTTGTTTTCTAAAGCTTATCTCAGTCTCTCTTTCCTCTGAGACAATGTGACTGTATTTTGACAGGGAGGGGTGGGATTTTCACCCTCTGTATTGCATGTCAAGAGTTTAAATGCTTCGTTTCCCATCTGGTCTGGAAAGCAGCCTAGAAGATTGCTTGAATCCAGGGAACGCTCCTTAGCAGACTCTGAGAAAGCAGAGGCTTACTATTTATGTGATCCTTCGACAGCCTCGAAAATCAAAACGTTCTGAGCCTTCTGGTGAAAATGGAAGCAAACCTTTTCCAGAGTCCCTGGGATATACGTTACTTAGTGAAGAACATTCTGTTAAATGCTTTGTTCATTTGACTCATTTATGCTCCCCAAAGAAAGAAAGCCCAAGGGGTTGAGACTATCCAATAAAATAAACGGACCTTCACCCTCCCCAGAATTTGGAATCGCCCTCTGAGCTTTTAGGTATTTAAAATTCCCTGCTGAGGGCCCTTCACAAGCCAGTGGAAAAGCTGGGATTAGGTCTCCGAGTTTCTGGCTGACTATCCTAATACACAGCCTAATCCACTGGAAAGTAATTAGTGGCGGGGGTGGGGGGGGATGAAATTATGGGAGAGGTAGTGGGAGCCATTATTACTTTTATTTATTGCAATAATCCACCAATATTATGTTTCTTTTTTTTTTTGTTTCGCACGATGTAGCAGGTCTGATGGGAAGAGCGTGGAGCAAGCCAGCATGGACTATGAAGCCCCACTAATGCCATGTGGCTGTATCCTTCCTTACTGGGCAAGCCCTAGCTTTCCATAGAGCTTGTTTGGGAATTTATTAATATTAACGTCTGTCTCCCCCTCTAGACTGTAAGCTAGCTGTGGGCAGGGGATGTGTCTGTTTGTTGCTATATCAGACTCTCCCAAGCGCTCGGTACCGTGCTGTGCACACAGTAAGCGTTTAATAAGTACGATTGACTGACTGACGGACTGAATTACCGTATCGAACTGAGATTTCTATAAGGTGCCTCTGCCTCTTGGGAAGATGTGTCAGGATGCGTTGGCCCACCTAATCGAAATTCAGTGCCAAGAGAATTTGCTTCCCGTATTCTGTAGTGTTCACCAATTGCTCTCCTAGATTTAAGGAGTTGTGTTTCTTCTAAGAAAAAGCATTGAATTTGCGGAAAGAGGATGAGCATCCCTGTACCCTGGATGAAGCCTGCCAAGTAGGGAGTCCCCTTTTCCACTGCACCACTGCCCTTTCATCCCAGCAAGGGAGGCAGGAGGCAGTAAAGTGGGCCTCTCCCTGTTACCTTCTAGTAGTGGTAGTCGTAGCAAGAGCATTTATTGAGCACCGACTCTGGGCACTGTACTACATCCTTGGGAAATTGGGAATAACAAAGCGACACATTCCCTTCCCCCAAGGAGGTAAATGGAGGAGGTAAGTATGAAAAGATTTACAATTAAAGTGGTCCAAAATAAATAAATTAGGCAGGCACAGGTGCGCGACCTCATTTCTTCCCCTTGGCCTCCATTTGTAGTTTAGACAGCCAAATCAGGGAGGCAGTGAGTAGGAATGTCATTTTAGTTTATAGCAACCCATGTATCTCATTTGTTTGTGCCCCGTTTACCTTAGACTTCATGTCTCCCCAAGTTTATCTTCAGTCTAAAGAGCCTCAAAAACGTCTTCAGATAATGGCTCTCTAACACTGGACGTGAGCGTGGAAAGTTACATCTTTCTCCTTATGCTGGTCCTAGATCCGGGTGACTACAGGGCAACTCATTATTCAGGCCTTTTCCTCAGTTGGCATGTCTTGTTTTTAAAAGTTTCTTCAAATCAGTCATATTTATTGAGGACTCAATATTGTGTGCCAAGTACTGTACTAAGTGCTTGGGAGAGTACATATAACAG
Organism: Tachyglossus aculeatus; assembly: GCF_015852505.1. Taxonomy (NCBI): domain Eukaryota; kingdom Metazoa; phylum Chordata; class Mammalia; order Monotremata; family Tachyglossidae; genus Tachyglossus; species Tachyglossus aculeatus. The sequence goes on along the minus strand of NC_052086.1, from coordinate 47,176,771 downwards.
AACTGTAGACATGTCCCCTGCCAACTGGGAGATTAAAGTCCAAATGGGTCATGGATGTGCCCAGAGTCTTTCTTCTCCATTTTACTGATTAGGAGACCCGGGCCAAAAGCTCTACACTGAGGCAGTTAGAAGATTCATTCATTCATGCAATCATATTTATTGAGCGCTAACTGTGTGCGGAGCATTGTACTAAGCGCTTGGGAAGTACAAGTCGGCAACAGATAGAGGCGGTCCCTACCCAACAGCGGGCTCACAGATCTGGTTTTAGACTGTGAGCCCACTGTTGGGTAGGGACTGTCTCTATATGTTGCCAATTTGTACTTCCCAAGCGCTTAGTACAGTGCTCTGCACATAGTAAGCGCTCAATAAATACGATTGATGATGATGATGGTTTTAGGACTGAGATCTGTGGACTCGCAATCCCATCCTTAATTCCTTGATACTCCCTTCAATCAGCCAGTCAGTTGTATTTTTTTATGGTACTTTTAAGTGCTTACTACGCGCCAGGCACCATACGAAGCGCTGGGGTAGATACAGGCTAATCAGCTTGACATAGTCCATGTCCCATATAGGGCTCACAGTCTTAATCCCCGTTTTAAAGATGAAGTAACTGAGTCACAGAGAAGTGAAGTGACTCACCCAAGGTCACACAGCAGACAAATGGTGGAGCTGGGTTTGAATCCAGGTCCTGACTCAAAGGCCGGTACTCTATCCACTAGACCACACTGCTTCTCAGCCCTCTAATTGAGCACTTATTGTGTGGAGAGCACTGTACGAAGCGCTTGAGTTGGTAAACACGTTCCCTGCCCACAGTGAAATTACTAAACCGCGGAGGTGAAGTTTGAACAAAGCAGATCTGAAATGTTTCATGAGTTCCGTAGAGAAAGGCAAAATGAAAATAGAAGGTGGCAACCTTACACTTGGACTATTTATTTTGAACTTCTACCAACTTCTGGTTTCCCTCTCGGCAGCGCAGTTAATCTTTCTTGACACTTTTGTTAATTTTTGCTTCATTTATATGTCCATAAAAGTGATTTTCCTTAATCCATCCCAGTCATTTTCCAGTTTCAGCTTCTGACCAGCTGGGGCGATCCATACTACATCGGTCTAAATGGGCTGGAGTTGTACGACGAACATGGAGAAAAAATTCCTTTGTCTGAAAACAGTATCCTTGATGTTCTGCCCTCCTTGAATTCCCCTTCCCTTCTCCTTGTAGATCTGTGGAAATTCGGGAGGAGCGAGTAGCACGCTGCGTATGTCTAGGAGAAATCTGTTTACCGAAAAAACCCACTGGCCGTGCCTGCATGGGGCACACCTAAAAGCTGTTTGTTAAAATGTCACACTATCTGTGAGTATCATAACTGTCGTAATGATACCGCACAGGCTAGTCAGCTAACAGGAGGGTTTGATAACAGGAATCCAGGTAAATCTTTAAACTGCCAGGTTGAGCCGGCACGAACTGTATTTTTTTCCAGGAGGCCTTCCTCATATGTACTGCTTGATTGCCTCAGGAGACGGTCTGATTACAATCAATCAATCGTATTTCACTCCCTGGAGGGTCTACCTCCAAGTCATTCAGCCGGTCTTGTCCCTAGGACGGCCCTGGACACTATCTCAGGGAGGGGAAGGGGGGCAAGACTGCGGTTAGAAACATCCAACGTGCAGCCTGACGGGTGGATGCATTCGTGTTCAGATTCGCATGGTGAGTTCTGAGGCAGAACAACTAGGCCTATGGTCCATGAATAGGGTCCACTCCTGTATATATGTATATATGGTTGTACATATTTATTACTCTATTTATTTTGCTTGTACATATCTATCCTATTTATTTTATTTTGTTGGTATGTTTGGTTTTGTTCTCTGTCTCCCCCTTTTAGACTGTGAGCCCACTGTTGGGTAGGGACTGTCTCTATGTGTTGCCGATTTGTACTTCCCAAGCGCTTAGTACAGTGCTCTGCACATAGTAAGCACTCAATAAATACGATTGGTGATGATGATGATGATGAACATCCGTAAACAACGCAAAACCGCTAACTTAGCTCAGCATGGATCAGTAGCCCTACTCGATGCTGATCTTGGCCCAAACCAGATTTTCCAACAAGAGGATTTCTTTCAAAAATCACCTGCTGCTCAATACATACAGACGTAGTCATTAAATGCCTCAATAGATTGGAGGCCGACTTTTCTATAGGCATAAAGGATACAATTGGCATGTGGGGGATCAATTAGGTGACACCTCTGTGACAAACCGTGAGCTGGGAAAGCCACAGAAACCTAATTCAAATCTGTCTTGGGTTGCCTCTCTACATGTGTGCCTCGTACAAAAGAAGTCGAGCTGATTTGGAGGCCCCTGAATAGCCATTCTAAAGTATCCGCCTTCATTAGAGAGGAGGATTTTCCCCTCGCACTCTGGATATGAAATTGATATGTTTTCGATTGCGTGATGGGCTGAGAAAGTTGGTATGGTGGCATTCGCCTAATTACATAGTTCCAGAATTGGTCGTGGCCACCTTAACCCCACAGATCACTGGAAGATTCTAGCCAGGCGGTGAACCCAGCCTGAGGTCTTCCTCAAATATTTACGCCTGCTGGCTGGGGGTGCCCATGTCAAGGTCCTACCTCAAATTTTGGCCCAGATTTCCAAACCCTGTCATTACATTCCACCTTTCCCCAACCTCCTGAATTTCAGCTGGACTCCAGGTTTTCTTTTCCAAATCGCTGTGTAAGTCTCTGAGTTTTCAGCTAAACACAATTCTGCCCAGTTTCCTCCAATTTACTATTCCTGAAACAAGTCCACCCCACTCCCTATACACCTACTCCCTTCGCCTTCTTTAATCCCTCATTTTTTTTCTAATTATCTCCCACTTGGCTCCCCAGCTGACCCAATTACCTGATAGGAGCCATAGTTTTAGCTTTTTGGTTCCCCTTCAGCTCTCTGCCCCAACACTCTCCTGAGTCTCTCTGCCAGTGTAATAAAGATTCGCAGAAAGTAGAGATGGGAATATGGCATATAGAGCACTCCATTTGATTTGCAATATTACAACTTAATTGCCCCACAGACATTGCTGCTTTCCCAGACAGTGTTAATACTTTAGAGGGAGTGTGCGGAGACGTCCGAACTCCGGACAAGCTCATCGACCAAGTGAACGACACAAGCGATGGCAGACACATGTGGCTGGCCCCTATCCTCCCCGGATTGGTAAAGATTATTTGTATTTTTTAAAGGTGGGTGGGGAAACTGTCTGCCTTTTGCTTTAGTGATATAATTTATTAGACTATACAAGCCTGAGAAATGCCAGAGTGGGTTACACTGGAGCCTCTTCATTTCGTCTCCGACAGAGGTACGAGAGGTCACTTGGAGAGCCTGTGTAATATCTTTCCTCCTTGAATTAAATCCATATGATTAGAGATGCAGTTCGTACTGTTCCCAAATTTCCCTTGGAATAATAATAATGATGGTATTTGTTAAGCGCTTACTATATGCCAGGTACTGTACTAAGCGCTGGGGTGGATACAGGCATATTAAGGCGGATACAGTCCCTCTCCCATGTGGAACTCACAGTCCCGATCCCCATTTTACAGATGAGGTACCTGAGGCCCAGAGAAGTGAAGATTTCTAGACTGGGAGCCCGTTGTTGGGTAGGGACCTTCTCAATATGTTGCCGACTTGTACTTCCCAGGCGCTTAGTACAGTGCTCTGCTCACAGTAAGCGCTCAATAAATATGATTGAATGAATGAACGAACGAAGTGACTTTCCCAGAATCACACAGCGGAGAAGTGACAGAGACGGGATTAGAACCCATGACCTTCTGATTCCAGGGCCTGTGCTCTAGCCACTACACCATGCTGCTGTAATTGATTGGTTATCTACCTTCCACGAGTCTATCTAAATCTCTTTTGTGCCTTCTCACAACCTTTTTCTTCCCCTTCTGATATCCCCAACTTCCCCTTTAATAACCCCTAACGAACTTGAGAGAGAGAGAGGAGTTTATAGAAGCAGCGTGGCTCAGTGGAAAGAGCCCGGGCTTTGGAGTCCGAGGTCGTGGGTTCAAATCCCGGCTCTGCCAATTGTCAGCTGTGTGACTTTGGGCAAGTCACTTCACTTCTCTGGGCCTCAGTTCCCTCATCTGTAAAATGGGGATTGACTGTAAGCCCTCTGTGGGACAACCTGATCACCTTGTAACCTCCCCAGCGCTTAGAACAGTGCTTTGCACATAGTAAGCGCTTAATAAATGCCATCATTATTATTCTTATAGAAGCCTAAAATTCAAAGGAAGCACTGCCAAAGCTGAAGAGAACTGGAATTGTGCCAACCATCATCAAGCCTGGAGCTTCTAAACAGCACTGAATCAGTCAGTGGTATTTATTGAGCACTTAGTGGGTGCAAAGCATTGTACCAAGCGCTTGGAAAAGTACAGTCTGTCAGAGTTGGTAGATGTGATCCCTGCCCATAGGGAGCTTACAGTCTAATAAATGATGATGGTATTTAAGCGCTTACTATGAGCCAAACACTGTTCTAAGCGCTGGGGTAGAGCCAGGGTGATCAGTTAGTCCCACGTGGGGCTCACAGTCTTGATCCCCATTTTACATAGGAGGTAACTGAGGCTCTGAGAAGTTAAGTGGCTTGCCCAAGGTCACACAGCAGACAAGTGGCAGAGCTGGGATTAGAACCCACGGCCTCTGACTCCCATGCACGGGCTTTTCCCACTAAGCCACACTGCTTTTCTAAACTGTGCACCTCTGTACCTGTATATATGTTTGTACATATTTATTACTCTATTTATTTATTTATTTTACTTGTACATATCTATTCTATTTATTTTATTTTGTTAGTATGTTTGGTTTTGTCTCCCCCTTTTAGACTGTGAGCCCACTGTTGGGTAGGGACTGTCTCTATATGTTGCCAAATTTGTACTTCCCCAAGCACTTAGTACAGTGCTCTGCACACAGTAAGCGCTCAATAAATACGAATTGAAGTTGATGATGATGATGTACCTACTACTGTAGTCCCATACTGAAGACTGAAAATGGCTTCCTCATTCATTCTATTCAGTCGTATTTTACTTGAGCGCTCACCGTGTGCAGATGCTCCTCTACTAAGGCTCTTGGGAAGGCCTCATCACTCCAAGGAGAGACTCCTGCAAAGAGTGCGGTGATATCATGATACTATGATATCATGAGAAGCAGTGGAAAGAGCCCGGGCTTTGGAGTCAGAGGTCATGGGTTTGAATCCCGGCTCCGCCACATGTCTGCTGTGTCACCTTGGGCAAGTCACTTAACTTCACTGAGCTTCAGTTACCTCATCTGTAAAATGAGGATTAAGACTGTGAGCCCTGCGTGGGACAACCTGATCACCTGGTATCCCCCCAGTCGTCTTAGAACAGTGTGCTTTGCACATAGGTAAACGCTTAACAATGCCATCATCATTATCATTATTATTTATATTTCAGACGGTCTCTTGAACACACCTTCTACGGCTCTAAAGTCTAAGCCCAACAAGCAGTAGAGAAACTGCCAGCTTGGGAAGTCAGGGGCATTGGTTCCAACTCCCTGAAGAAGGTCACTAACCGGCAGGCCGAGCCGTGAACAATCAGAGAGCCCCTGACTTGAAGGCAGACCTGCCACGATCTACAAGGAAAAGGAGGCGGTTTGCTGCTTATCATCATCATCATCAGCAATCATATTTATGTGAGCGCTTACTATGTGCAGAGCACTGTACTAAGCGCTTGGGAAGTACAAATTGGCAACATATAGAGACAGTCCCTAACGCGACAGGGTGGGCTCACAGTCTGAAAGGGGGAGACAGAGAACAAAACCAAACATACTAACAAAATAAAATAAATAGATTAGATATGTACAAATAAATAAATAAATAAGATAGAGTAAAAAAATATGTACAAACATATATACATATATATCAGTGGGCTGTGGGGGAAGGGAAGGAGGTAAAGATGGGGGGGGATGGAGAGGGGGGACTGAGGGGGAGAGGAAGGCTGAGGGGGCTCAGTCCTGGGAAGGGCCTCCTGGAGGGAGGGTGATCTCTCAGGCAGGGCTTTGAAGGGAGGAGAGAGAGCTAGCTTGGTGGATGGGCAGAGGGAGGGCATTCCAGGCCCGGGGGATGACGTGGGCCGGGGGTCGACGGCGGGACAGGCGCTAGAACGAGGTACGGTGAGGAGATCAGCGGTGGAGGAGCGGAGGGTGCGGACTGGGCTGTAGAAGGAGAGAAGGGAGGTGAGGTAGGAGGGGGCGAGGGGATGGACAGCCTTGAAGCCCAGCGTGAGGAGTTTCTGCCTGATGCGCAGATTGATTGGTAGCCACTGGAGATTTTTGAGGAGGGGAGTGATATGCCCAGAGCGTTTCTGGACAAAGATAATCCGGGCAGCAGCAGCGTGAAGTATGGATTGAAGTGGAGAGAGACACGAGCATGGGAGATGAGAGAGAAGGCTGATGCAGTAGTCCAGACGGGATAGGATGAGAGCTTGAATGAGCAGGGTAGCGGTTGGGATGGAGAGGAAGGGGCGGATCTTGGCAATGTTGTGGAGCTGAGACCGGCAGGTTTTGGTCACGGCTTGGATGTGAGGGGTGAATGAGATTAGAAGTTTTTTCCTCCTCGATTTATGGAACCCGGAGGAGATGCCATAGTACCGGAAAGATGCCTTCAGCGCCGTCATTTTCAAGAGGATAGACAGACAGGAATAATGCAGTAACTACGGTGGTACCTCAATGCTCCCCCTTGCTGGCAAGAGTCTAGCCAGGGTCGTGGACAGCTATTGAAATACACCATTAGCTGTTTCTGCCCAGATTGTCAGTGTGGCTTGAGATAATAATAATAATGGCATTTATTAAGCGCTTACTATGTGCAAAGCACTGTTCTAAGTGCTGGGGAGGTTACAAGGTGATCAGGTTGTCCCATGGGGGGCTCACAGGCTTCATCCCCATTTTACAGATAAGGGAACTGAGGCACAGAGAAGTGAAGTGACTTGCCCAAAGTCACACAGCCGACAATTCAATCAATCGTATTTATTGAGGGCTTACTGTGTGCAGAGCACTGGACTAAGCGCTTGGGAAGTACAAGTTGGCAACATATAGAGACAGTCCCTACCCAACAGTGGGCTCACAGTCTAGAAGGGGGAGACAGAGGACAAAACTAAACATATTAACAAAATAAAATAAATAGAATAGATATGTACAAGTAACATAAATAAATAGAGTAATAAATATGTACATACATATATACAGGTGCTGTGGGGAAGGGAAGGAGGTAAGACGGGGGGATGGGAGGGGGACGAGGGGAGAGGAAGGAGGGGGCTCAGTCTGGGAAGGCCTCCTAGTCAGTGTGGCACTGTACTTGGTCTTTGCACTGTCACGTACAGGAGAAATGCAAGGAGCAGCAATAGAGAAACAGTATCGCCTAGTGGAAAGGGCGCAGACCTGGGTTCTAATCCTGACTCCGCCACTGTGTGACCTTGGAGCAAGTCGCTTAACTTCTCTGTTCCTGTTACCTCATCTGCAAAATGGAGATTAAGACTGTGAGCCGCATGTGGGACAGGGAATGTGCCTAACCTGATTAGCTTTTATAGACCCCAGTGCTTAATACAGTGCCTGGTAATAATAATAGTGATGGCATTCATTAAGTGCTTACTATGTGCAAAGCACTGTTCTAAGCGCTGGGGAAGTTACAAGGTGATCAGGTTGTCCCACGTGGGGCTCACAGTCTTAATCCCCATTTTACAGATGAGGTAACTGAGGCCCAGAGAAGTGAAGTGACTTGCCCAAAGTCACACAGCTGACAATTGGCGGAGCCGGGGTTTGAACCCATGACCTCTGACTCCAAAGCCCATGCTCTTTTCCACTGAGCCAAGCTGGTACATAGTAAGCACTTGACAAATACCATAATAAAGAACACAACTCTAATGCTTTCACTACATTTCAGTCTATATTTCATTCATTCATTCAGTCGTATCTATTGAGCGGTTACTGTGCGCAGAGCATTGTACTAAGCACTTGGGAAGTACAAGTTGGTGACATATAGAGACGGTCCCTACCCAACAACGGGCTCGCAGTCTAGAAGGGGGAGACAGACAACAAAACAAAACATGTGGATGGGTGTCAAGTCGTCAGAATAAATAGAAGTAAAGGTAGATGCACATCATTAACAAAATAAATAGAATAGTAAATATGGACAAGTAAAATAGAGTAATAAAACTGTACAAACATATATACAGGTGCTGTGGGGAGGGGAAGGAGGTAAGGCGGGAGGGATGGGGAGGGGGAGAGGAAGGAGGGGGCTCAGTCTGGGAAGGCCTCCTGGACACAATTAGTAGATAAATGACTCTGCCTGCATTGATATATTCATCAAGGTTCTCAGATTATTCCATTTTGGCATATCTCCAAGCCTGAGTATGTACTTACCCTGTTCTTGTGGGATTTGGTGAACAATTCTGTGTTCACCCTGACCGGGCCTCTCTTTTATTTTGTCAACTTCAGAGTTAATAAACTTGCCACTTACCTGCTGTGTGGCCTTGGGCAAGTCACCTAACTTCTCTGTGCCTCAGTTTCCTCACCTGTAAAATGGGGATTCAATGCCTGTTCTCCCTCCACCTTAGTCTGTGAGCCCCATGAGAGACTGCCTCTATCCTGGTTATCTTGTATCTACCCAGCCCTTAGTACAGTGCTAATTATAATAACGATGGCATTTATTAAGCGCTTACTATGTGCAAAGCAATGTTCTAAGCACTGGGCACAGTTCTATGGTAAGTGCTTAACAAATACCACTATTATTACTATTAATAATATTATTGATAGTAAGCATCCCTTGGGGCTGCATTGATGATTCAACTGAAGGCAGCTGCAGGAGACTAAAACATTTGGAGAAAAAAGTCAACTTTTGAAAGAAAAGAAATACAATAATGTGGTGACATCGCTATAATTTGTCCCCGTGGCAACAAGTGAATGTCAGTGTCTTAAGCGGAGTATGGAGCCGCAAACAGCTGCATAGTTTTTCAGATTACTATTATTTATGTTCAGTAGTGAATCATTTTTATTTATCTAACGATACACTTTTTTATTGTTTAGCTCAAAGAGGAAAAGTATCATAAAAGACCAGCTGAGGGAATGGGCCCCCAAAAGCCAATAAGTCCTTCCAGCCTGTCTTAAATTGTTTAATTGACTTGGCACTCAAAAGTGTTCATCATCGCACTCGTAAATCATCCAGGCCTGCTTCTGTAATGCACGCTCCTGTTTAAACTTAATTTATGAGGTCTGGAGAAAGGAATAGGAACGATAAACCCGGGCCAAAATGGAGGAGATTTGACTTTGCGAGGATTTTCCTTTTCTGCTAGAGATAGATATTCACTGAGCCCCATTCAGCTCTGGGCTCTTCAGGCACGTTTGGCGAATGGCCACGGTGCCAGGCGAGGCAGACCAGAGGTGGATTACAAATTGGATCTGAATAATAAGGGGAAATGTGGGAACCCGAAAGAATAGCTGCCAAACAGCCAGATCAGCATAAAGCGGTGCTATGCCGTTGTTACAGAATGCAGCCAACCAAGAAAAAAGCTGAATATCTGTTCCAGAAAGATTAAAAAATGCAAAATTAAACCTGTGGCAAAAAAGCATCACAACCATTCAAGGTTCTTGAAACCCTACAGCGAGATAGGTGTTGGTGTTGCTTAATATCGACCCCACTCCAGTTTTTTTTAATCTTTCCTTCCTTTTTTTGATTTTGTATAGTTTTTGTAGGGTAACTTTAGTTAATATATTTTTTGTTACCAAACATGCCTATTAAAATGATTTCTTTCCTCTGACAGGTGAATAGGGTTTATGTTATTTTTGATCTGCCCACCACAGTGTCAATGATCAAATTGTGGAATTACGCCAAGACACCCCATAGAGGAGTGAAAGAATTTGGTGTAAGTACTTGTTTATTTATTTAGTTATTTATTTATTTAATTTACTTGTACATATCTATTCTATTTATTTTATTTTGTTAATATGTTTTGTTTTGTTCTCTGTCTCCCCCTTCTAGACTGTGAGCCCGCTGTTGGGTAGGGACTGTCTCTATATGTTGCCAACTTGTACTTCCCAAGCGCTTAGTACAGTGCTCTGCACACAGTAGCGCTCAATAAATACGATTGATGATGATGATGATGACCGTCTCTATATGTTGCCAACTTGTACTTCCCAAGCGCTTAGTACAGTGCTCTGCACGCGGTAAGCGCTCAATAAATACGATTAATTGATTGTTGGGATTGAGGGTTTTTTGAGGTGGTCAGGCTTGCTCCTAATTAGCCCCTTGATAATTGAAATCTGGCCCAGTTTGATTTATTTCCACTAGTTGCAACAGTAAAAGCAAATCTCTAGTGTCTGAGCCTGTGAGACTTCCATGGAGTTGTTGCGTTTTGGGGGAGAAATGTCCACTGTGGGGTAGGGACCGTCTCTATATGTTGCCAACTTGTACTTCCCAAGCGCTTAGTCCAGTGCTCTGCACACAGTAAGCGCTCAATAAATACGATTGATTGATTGATTGTTGGGATTGAGGGTTTTTTGAGGTGGTCAGGCTTGCTCCTAATTAGCCCCTTGATAATTGAAATCAGTCACAGTTTGATGTATTTCCCCTAGTTCATTCATTCATTGTTTCAACCGTATTTATTGAGCGCTTACTGTGTGCAGAGTACTGTACTAAGCACTTGGGAAGTACAAGTTGGCAACATCTAGAGACGGTCCCTACCCAACAGTGGGCTCACAGTCTAGAAACAGTAAAAGCAAATCTCTAATATCTGAGCCTGTGAGACTTCCAGGGAGTTGTGTTTTGGGGGAGAAATGTCCGCTGTGGAGTAGGGACCGTCTCTATATGTTGCCAACTTGTACTTCCCAAGTGCTTAGTACAGTGCTCTGCACACAGTAAGCGCTCAATAAATACGATTGAATGAATGAATGAAAAAACAGCCTTTCATTAGGATACAGTTCCAAGGGTGTTGAGACCATTGGATCAATACGTAGCCGACCTCTGTTTTCAAAGACGATGCCTCTTGGTGATCAGAGTACACCCTGTTGCTCCGTGGTGGCCAAAATGTCCAGTTCAAATCCGACAACCCCTTTCATAAGGCACAAACCATCAAGCTGGTATTCCTGCCCCATTTTTGGTTTTTGATCTGTCTTTTCACAGTTTCTGATTTTTACATGCCCGCCTGGGTCTGTTTACCATTCCTGTCTGCCATTAGTCCACAGCTGACATTGTTGGAGATGGGATTTCATTATGTCTATAAAATGTTTCTTCTGCCCTCCTTGCGTATGGCATCACTACTTCGGTTCACTTTGCAGCAACCACAAGTGTATCCATTCTCCTTTCATCTTGCCAGCGAAGCTGTGTTACGATAAGCATTGCTTTAATGCCAGCCAGCCGACTGCATTTCAGAATCTTATTGTACGTAGCTAACGCTGAGGAAATTGCTAAAGATGGCAAAATGGCAATGCTCGGTGTATTCTGCGAAGGTTTTTCTAATGCTGTCCAAGATGCAGTGGGGGCAATGCATCCTAGAGCTTTTAGACACTCCAGGCGTACCTGCAGATGGGTGAATGCCTCCAGGCTGTGGCCCACAGCCACCCAGCAGGACTGCACCCTCTTTAAGGCGTAAGCCTTGCCAAATTGCCGGTCTTTCGAAGTTTTGGGTTGAGTGGAGCAGACTGCCTATTTTATCAAGATTGGACTTAGCCTGAGTCATTTAGTATCCTGAAAATGTGCTCCTTGCTATATTATTCATCATCATCATCATCATCAATCGTATTTATTGAGCGCTTACTATGTTCAGAGCCCTGTACTAAGCGCTTGGGAAGTACAAATTGGCAACCTATAGAGACAGTCCCTACCCAACAGTGGGCTCACAGTCTAAAAGGGGAAGACAGAGAACAAAACCAAACATACTAATAAAATAAATAGAATAGATATGTACAAGTAAAATAAATAAATAAATAAATAGAGTAATAAATATGTACAAACATGTATACATATATACAGGTATATATATACACATATATACATATATTCAGTAGTCAGCCCCAAAGGACTCTGGGCCAAATCTTGCCAGTAAAGTCACGAGATGCCACCAGAGTTTCCGCAGTTGGCCTTTTTAGACGTCAGGGGTTCAAATCCCGGCTCCACCAACTGTCAGCTGTGTGACTTCGGGCAAGTCACTCAACTTCTCTGTGCCTCAGTTACCTCATTTGTAAAATGGGGATTGAAACTGTGAGCCCCCACATGGGACAACCTGATCACCTTGTAACCTCCCCAGCTCTTAGAGCAGTGCTTTGCACATAGTAAGCGCTTAACAAATACCATGATCATTGTTATTATTATTATTTTCGGCTTTCCTGAGTACTCCAATTCTGAGTAGCAGAATTGACCTCATTGAGCGCCACTCCCTGTTACAATAATCCCTTAGATTCTTAGCCAGAAATCTCAGGATCTGAGGGACCCTTGCTATCTATCTCGAACCACATTTGTTGCAGCAGGGAGGGCTAGCCAGTGCTAAAGACCAATCTTTCTCCCACTCTGCATTTCCTCTTGCCTTCAAGACATATCTACTTGGCTATCCTCAAACTTAACATGTCTAAAACAAAGCTGCATATCTTCCCACCCAAGCCCGGCTTTCCCCCTGATTTTCCCATCACTGTAGATGGCACCGCCGTCCTTCCTGTCTCACGAGCCCTTAACCTTGGTGTTGTCCTTGACTCCACTCTCGCATTCAGCCCACATATTCAAGCCATCACTAAATCCTCAGGTCCCACCTTCCAAACATCCCTAAAATCCGCCCTTTCCTCTCCATCCAGACAGCTACCACGATCACTTATCCTTTCCCAAGTGAATTAATACACTACTGACCTCCCAGCCTCCTGTCTTTCCCCACTCCAGTACCGTACTTCACTCTGCTGCCCGGATTAGAGAAGCAGCGTGGCTCAGTGGAAAGAGCCCGGGCTTTGGAGTCAGAGGTCAGGGGTTCAAATCCCGGCTCCACCGCGAGTCTGCTGTATGACCTTGGGCAAGTCACTTAACTTCTCTGAGCCTCAGTTCCCTCATCTGTAAAAATGGGGATTAAGACTGTGAGCCCCACGTGGGACAACATGATCACATTGTAGCCCCCCCAGCGCTTAGAACAGTGCTTTGCACATAGTAAGTGCTTAACAAATGCCATTATTATTATTGTTTTTCTACAAAAACGTTTGGGACATGTCACCCTGCTCATCAAAAAACTCCAGTGGTTGACCATCCACCTCCGCAGCAAACAAAACCTCCTCACCATTGGCTTAAATGCATTCCAATACCTTGCCCCCACCTACCTCACCTCACTACTCTCCTTCAATCCAGCCCACACACTTGGTTCCTCTAGTGCTAACCTTCTCACTGGGCCTCGATCTCACCTGTCTTGCCACCGACCCCTGGCCCCTGTCTTGCCTCCGGCCTGGAACGCCGTCCCTCCTCAAATCCTCTCCTCAGCTTCAAAGCCTTTTCCAAGGCACACCTCCTCAAAGAGGCCTTCCCAGACTAAGCCCCACCTTTCCTCTTCTCCCTTCTGCATCACCCTGACTTGCTCCCTTTGTTCCTTCCCCCTCCCAGCCCCACTGCACTTAGGTTATATCTGTAATTTCGTTTATTTGTATTGATGCCTGCCTCCCTCCGCCCCCAGACTTTAAGCTCGTTGTGGGCAGGGAATGTGTCAGTTTATTGTTGTATTTTACTGTCCCAAGCACGTAGTACAGTGCTCTGCACACAGTAAATGCTCATTAAGTACGACTGACTTAATGAATCAGTGGTATTATTTAGTACTTACTGTGTGCAGAGAGCTGTACTAAGCACTTGGGAGAGTCCAGTGCAACAGAGGTTGGGGACACTTTCCCTGTTTCAATGAGTTTACAACCTAGAGGATGAACTTACAGTGTAGAGGACACTCTTTTAGATTGTGAGCCCACTGTTGGGTAGGGACTGTCTCTATATGTTGCCAACTTGTACTTCCCAAGCGCTTAGTACAGTGCTCTGCACACAGTAAGCGCTCAATACATACGATTGATTGATTGATTACCGATGGCCCTGAGAGTGGGTAGAAGATAGATACAGGCAGCCAACCTCCCACCTGAGCAGCCTTGTTCTTGGCCAGTTAATTTTCTCAAATGGCCAGGATTGCCGTTTACCATCGTCGCCTTTTCTTTGTAGCTTCTCGTGGATGACTTGTTAGTGTACAATGGAATCCTGGACATGGTCAGCCATATCGTGCGGGGCATCTTACCAACCTGCGACCCTACTGTCCCGTACCACACCATCCTTTTCACAGAGGATGAGGAGATCTGCTACAGAGAGAAGTACACCATTATCAGGTGAGCCGGCCTTCCCCAAAAGCCACAATTTTACGTGGGGGGGAAAGCCCTCCCCCAAAGTTGGCTTCAGCAACGTGGATTCTGAATATCAAAGAGAATTGATTGCAACATTCTGGCCCGGAAGGCTGATTGAATCATCCTCTGTTTCCTTACTTCCTTAGCAATCACGTAGAGGATCAGGATGTCCGGATGATGAATGAAAATCAAATTGTTACCAACTCCAAAAAGAAGCAAACCACCGTCGACCCAGGTCAGTTTCATTTGTCTCCCTACAGCATCCTGTCTTCTTTCTGAAAAATAAAGGACGAGACAGACCCCTTTTCCCTCAGCTGCACCATCTTGGCATTCAACAGCGTGATCCCCTAGGAAGGGTGACTCCTTCTGAATGTAAAACTGGCCTTCCTTAGGGAGCGGTGTGGGGTGGGTGGGTGACACATTGGAAACGTGCATTTTTCTTCATCCCAAATAGCCTTCAGAAACGGTGTAGCCTAGTGGATAGAGTACAGGTCTGGGTGTCAAAGGACTTCTTATAATAATAATATTCTTTCTAATAATAATAATAATAATAATAATAGCATTTATTAAGTGCTTACTATGTGCAAAGCACTGTTCCAACCGCTGGGGAAGATACAAGGTGATCAGGTTGGCCCACGTGGGGCTCACAGTCTTCATCCCCATTTTACAGATGAGGTAACTGAGGCACAGAGAAGTGAAGTGACTTGCCCAAAGTCACACAGCTGACAGTCAGCAGAGCTGGGATTTGAACCCATGACTTCTGACTCCAAAGCCCAGGCTCTCTTCCACTGAGCCACGCTGCTTCTCTAATCCTGGCTCCGCCACTTGTCTGCTGTATGACCTTGGGCAAGTCAGTTCACATTTCTGGGCCTCATTCATTCATTCAATCGTATTTATTGAGCGCTTACTGTGTGCAGAGCACTGCCACTAAGCGCTTGGGAAGTACAAGTTGGCAACATATAGAGGCGGTCCCTACCCAACAGTGGGCCTCAGTTACCTCGTCTTTAAAATCATCATCAATCGTATTTATTGAGCGCTTACTGTGTGCAGAGCGCTGTACTAAGCGCTTGGGAAGTACAAGTTGGCAACATATAGAGACAGTCCCTACCCAGTAGTGGGCTCACAGTCTAAAAGGGGGAGACAGAGAGCAAAACCAAACATACCAAGAAAATAAAATAAATAGAATAGATATGTACAAGTAAAATAAATAGAGAAATAAATATGTACATACGTATATACAGGTGCTATGGGGAAGGGAAGGAGGTAAGATGGGGGGGATGGAGAGGGGGACGAGGGGGAGAGGAAGGAAGGGACTCAGTACCAGTTCTCCTTCCTACTTAGTCTGGGTGCCCAGTGCGGGACAGGGCAGTGTCCAACCTAATCGACTTGTACCTACCCCAGTGCTTAGAACAGCGTTTGACACATAGTAAGCGCTTATCAGATACCGTAAAAAAAACCCAAACATGTAAGTGAGGCTTTTCCGGCAGTGACAGCATGGGAGTTTTTGTCCCTTTAAAAGGGAAAACAAGCAGCTTCTGTCTTCCACTTACTCGGGGAAGTTGAAAGAAGCCGGGCCGAGCACAGGGCAGAGCTGAGGAGCCTGGGCTGGGGAAGGCAGGCTGAGGCGGCGGCACTCCAAGAGCCCTGAGAGGAGGGCACATCATCATCAATCGTATTTATTGAGCGCTTACTGTGTGCAGAGCACTGGACTAAGCGCTTGGGAAGTACAAATTGGCAACATATAGAGACAGTCCCTACCCACCAGTGGGACACATGTGACACCGCTGAGCCAGGACCCTCTGGGAAAGCTCTGCTGTTTTGGAAGAGATAAGAGCTCTGGGTCTGTTTAACCCCCCACGCGAATTAGGCCCATTAACGCCTGCCGGGGATTTTCAAATTTGTTGTGGATTAAAGAGATTTCTCACTGCGAGCTAGCTCTTCCTGGGGCTCGGTATCCCGGCATCAAACTAGCCTGCTGTCTTCCCACTTGAAGTCAGGTCGTCTTTTAAGCCTCCCTGACGCCGATTCCCTTCGGTTTCCAGAACGGTACCCGATTCATTCATTCAGTCGTATTGATTGAGCGCTTACTGTGTGCAGAGCACTGTAGTAAGCGCTTGGGAAGTACAAGTTGGCAATGTAGAGACGGTCCCTACCCAACAGCGGGCTCACAGTCTAGAAAGGGGAGACAGACAGCAAAACAAAACATATTAACAAAATAAAATAAATAGAATAGTAAATATGTACAAGTAAAATAGAGTAATAAATATGTACAAACATATATACAGGTGCTGTGGGGAGGGAAGGAGGTAAGGCGGGGGGGATGGGGAGGAAGGGGTACCAGATTCATTCATTCAATCGTATTTATTGAGCGCTTACTGTGTGCAGAGCACTGGACTAAGCACTTGGGAAGTACAAGTTGGCAACATATAGAGACGATCCCTACCCAACAGTGGGCTCACAGTCTAGAAGGGGGAGACAGAGAACAAAACCAAACATATTAACAAAATAAAATAAATAGAATAGTAAATATGTACAAGTAAAATAAATAGAGTAATAAATCTGTACAAACATATATACAGGTGCTGTGGGGAGGGGAAGGAGGTAAGGCTGGGGGATGGGGAGGAGGGGTACCAGATTCATTCATTCAGTCGTATTTATTGAGCGCTTACTGTGTGCAGAGCACTGGACTAAGCGCTTGGGAAGTACAAGTTGGCAACATCTAGAGACGGTCCCTACCCAACAGTGGGCTCACAGTCTAGAGGGGGAGACAGAGAACAAAACAAAACATATTAACAAAGTAAAATAAATAGAATAAATATGTACAAATAAAATGAATAAA
Organism: Tachyglossus aculeatus; assembly: GCF_015852505.1. Taxonomy (NCBI): domain Eukaryota; kingdom Metazoa; phylum Chordata; class Mammalia; order Monotremata; family Tachyglossidae; genus Tachyglossus; species Tachyglossus aculeatus. The sequence continues at coordinate 47,159,549 of NC_052086.1, read as the reverse complement.
TAGAGTAATAAATACATACAAACATATATACATATATACAGGTGCTGTGGGGAGGGGAAGGAGGTAAGGCGCGGGGATGGAGAGGGGGAGAGGAAGGAGGGAGCTCAGTGTTGTTGGTGTAGTTCTGCTTGCTGACAGAGGGATGACTACATCAGTCAATCAATCAATCGTATTTATTGAGCGCTTACTGTGTGCAGAGCACTGTACTAAACGCTTGGGAAGTACAAGTTGGCAACATATAGAGATGGTCCCTACCCAACAGTGGGCTCACAGACTACATGAGAACTTTAGTTCCTTTCTAGCCCAAGGAGTTCACATCTTGACACCCTCCTCTCCCCAGTTGTCATGACTTCCTGGTTCCAGTTGGTCATCAGGGAGACTAAAGGAAGGGTGACCCCTTCTTACATCGGAACCCCGGATTCAGGGGCTCTGTGAGATTCAAATTTGAAAAAGAGGAACCAGCTCCCCCTGAATCCAGCTTCTGACGGGGGCTGTGTACCTCTTCCCCCTTCCCTGATGACCAAGAAGGAGCATTCACCCTCCATGGCGGCCAAGCCATTGCCGCACTTCAGCGCGGGCCTAACTCCTCCTTCTCCGTCTTCCCTTGCCTTCTCTCCATTTCTGGTGGACCTGCTGTTTACTTCCGTAGAGTTTTCTGTCAACTTGTTCCACAAACTAACCCCCATGACTCTGCAATCTGGAGGAAATTGCTCTGCTGGAAATGCGCTTTGGAAGGCAATTTCTTAAATTTTCACCAATGGCCTAGTTCTTTGAGCCGCCGCCTGTGGGATCAGCCAATCTGCCTTAATGGAAACAAACCCCTTGAATACTCATCCCACTATGTGGTCACCTCTCGCCCTCCTCTACTCTCATTTAAACCGGTTTGCCTGCAATTTGTTTCCCGCGCCCTAACCCTCTTCTTGATTTTCCCGACTGTTCCCTGACAATCCCCCTTTTCCTCTGAGGTCTGGGGCTCCGCAGCCCATTCCCTAACCCTCCTCTTGATTTTCCCGACTGTTCCCTGACAATCCCCCTTTTCCTCTGGGCTCTGGGGCTCCGCAGCCCATTCCCTAACCCCTCTTGATTTTCCCGACTGTTCCCTGACAATCCCCCTTTTCCTCTGGGCTCTGGGGCTCCGCAGCCCATTCCCTAACCCTCCTCTTGATTTTCCCGACTGTTCCCTGACAATCCCCCTTTTCCTCTGGGCTCTGGGGCTCCGCAGCCCATTCCCTAACCCTCCTCTTGATTTTCCCGACTGTTCCCTGACAATCCCCCTTTCCCTCTGGGCTCTGGGGCTCCGCAGCCTATTCCCTAACCCTCCTCTTGATTTTCCCGACTGTTCCCTGACAATCCCCCTTTTCCTCTGGGGTCTGGGGCTCCGCAGCCCATTCCTTAACCCTCTTCTTGATTTTCCCGACTGTTCCCTGACAATCCCCCTTTTCCTCTGGGCTCTGGGGCTCTGCAGCCCATTCCCTAATCCTCCTCTTGATTTTCCCAACTGTTCCCTGATAATCCCCCTTTTCCTCTGGGCTCTGGGGCTCCGCAGCCCATTCTTTAACCCTCCTCTTGATTTTCCCGACTGTTCCCTGACAAGCCCCCTTTCCCTCTAGGCTCTGGGGCTCCGCAGCCCATTCTCTAACCCTCCTCTTGATTTTCCCGACTGTTCCCTGACAATCCCCCTTTTCCTCTGGGCTCTGGGGCTCCGCAGCCCATTCCCATCCTCCGTTAGGCAGAAGCCTGGCTCCAAGCACAGAGAACATCCCCCGCTTCCTGATGGATCGATGGCTCTTTTCAAAATGAGCCTTTCCTAGTGAACCTTGATTGCCCCGAGGCTGGATGTGGGCAGAGCCCAGAAAGAACATTCTTGACTCTCCTAATTGTCCTTCTCATCCTCACTGCGTATTAAAGCCTGGCTATTCCTCCAGTTTTCAGTTTGGACCAGTTAGTTTTCGGCTGGCCCGTTGCTTGTCTGATACAGATAAGGAAGTGGACACTTTTATGTCTGTTTGCTTTTCATGATAGCACTGAGCCTTCCTTCACTAAGGCTCTTGCTGCCAAGTACTGTGAATGAGGCCCAGTGTCACAGTTATACAGAACTGGTCCTAGGTGTGAGAGCGCCTGGGGAGAAAGCCTCTAGGGTCGGGAGGAATCAGGGCCATGTCTTAGACGACCGAGCACGAGCCTGAGAGTCAGAAGGTAATGGATTCTAATCCCGGCTCCACCACTTGTCTGCTGTGTGACCTTAGGCAAGTCACTTCACCTTCTCTTTGCCTCAGTTACCTCATCTGTAAAATTGGGATTGAGACTGTGAGCTCCACGTGGGATTCGGGACTGTGTCCAACCCAGTTTGCTCGTATCCACCTCAGCGCTTAGTACAGTTCCTGGCACATAGTAAGCACTTACCAAATACAAGAATCATCATCATTATTGCCGCAGAGTAGCCTGTGTGAAGCAGCATGGCCTAGTGGATAGAGCACGGGCCTGAGAGTGAGAAGGACCTTAATCCTGGCTCTGCCATTTGTCTGCTGTGTGACCTTGGATAAGTCACTTCACTTCTCTGGGCCTCAGTTGCCTCATCTGTAAAATGGGGATTTTTTTAAATATTTTTTGATGGCATTTATTAAGTGCTTACTATGTGCAAAGCACTGTTCTAAGCGCTGGGGAGGTTACAAGGTGATCAGGTTGTCCCACAGGGGGCTCACAGCCTTAATCGCCATTTTACAGATGAGGTAACTGAGGCCCGGAGAAGTGAAGTGACTTGCCCAAAGTCACACAGCTGAGCGGGGATTTGAACCCATGACCTCGTACTCCAAAGCCCGGGCTCTTTCCACTGAGCCACGCTGCTTCTTTTTCCTTGGAGCTGATGTTAAAGCACTTGACCCTAAATGTCTTGTCTTCAGCTGTTGGAATTGTGCCTTTCTTTCTTTCTTTCTTTCTTTCTTCAGCCTTACGTCCCAAAACCTGCCTCAGTGAGAAGGAAACGGTGAGGAGGAGACGCCACTAATGGATTGAGGTGGGAAATGGGACCTGGCTCTGCTTGGGTCCTGCAGAATCTTTCCACACAGGAAGACTTGCCTGATGGGCTACTGGGCCAGTGCAGCAGGGGCAGGTTATCCTCTGCTGAACTGTTAAATTCTGGGGCAGTGTTGTCCTGTCCGCGCCTGTCTGCATTTGGGTCTGGTGTTTTCCCAGCTGAAAATCCAGGAGAGGATGGGTAGGAACGAGCCTCGGTTACCCGTGCGACTGACAAGGTGGGAACAAGGAAGCCAGTAGATGGGAGAACAAATTCAGAGGACAGATTGCTTTGGAAAAATACAATAACGGAAACCAAGGAGGAAAGGCCATTCGGGTTGGATTTTTCTAATGGATTTCAGTTTCTCTTCTGTCTAGTCCTCTGAGCCACTGCCGGGGGTGTCTGTGGGATTTGGAGAGCTAGAGAACACTTTGAGAACGATAACGGGCAGTGCCGAGCTGCGGGGAAAACGAACTCTGATGCAAGAGTAGAAAAGGAGCAAGAGGAAAGTGCCTACTCGCACGTACCGATCCTTGGAGAAGAAACTCGGCGAGGCAGAAATGGGGATTGGGGCTCTCGGAACTGAAAAGAGGCCAGGGAACCTGCCCCAGGAAAGGAGCTGTGCAGCCCCACAGTGGAAGCAGGAGCTCAGAACAACTGTGGACTGAATTCTCTTTAAAGTTGCGCTCAGCTCCCCACTTTCGTTAAACTGTAGGGTTTTTTGAGGGGAAAAAAATGGATCGGGAGGGACAAAGTAATTTAGAATAGCCATTGTTTAATACCTGGGAAAACACCCAGCTATATTAGAGGGAAAATGTCCTTCATCCCCATGACCTTTCCCACCCACAGGGCCTAGAGGGAAAGAGAAACATGCCACCCCAGGGCAGGACCCTGCCTCTCTCCCCTCTCCAGCCCACTTGGGGTTCAGAGGGGATTCTGTGGAGTATTAGTAGGAAAGGGAAACTCCAATCTTCCTCCATCAGTCCTGAAGGCTGAGCGTGCACATGGGGATGACTTTGAGGCTCTCCTCCTGAGAGAATGGGAATGCATTCCTTGCTTTCAAACCACCCCCGCTTTATCTTTGTCATCCTCAAATGGTAAGAGCTCCGGCCTGATCCCCAGAATCCTCCCAGTCTACCCAGTTGAGAGAGCTCCTGAGAGAAGCCAGGTTCCAGTCAGCAGAGAGGAAGGGGGACGGGCCTTGCCGAAACTCACCCTCTTGGAGCCAGTCGCAGCCCCGGGCTCAGGCTCAAGGTGGGACGTGCTCTGCCATTAGGTGTTGAGGAAGTGGACATGAAGGCCCCAGATGAGCGAAGGATTCTTTGAAGAGGGGATCCAGCTCCACTCTGAACCATCCGAGGGTTGGCGTCCCTGGCTTCCTTTGATGGGACTGGAGGGGCTCACCGACATCTGGGCAGGTCGGATGGCGCCGAGACCGTTTTCCTGGGAAGTTACTCCTTTGCCACCAGTGGAAGCCTGGGCATCACCCCTTCAGGGGCCCTCCAGGAGGGCCCAGAAACAGCAGCGCATAGCCCCGTTTCATTCGTTTCCAGCGTTCGAGTCCCCCACGTTCGCTTTACCAGCGGTTTGAGCGTCGCCCACCCCCCCACCAACAATGCAAGTGGGACAGGGACCCAGGGGGCCTCCCTCTCCCTCCCTTCTGACATTGTTCCCCTCACCAACAAGGTCTCAGCACACCCCGTCCCTTCCAGTGGGCTAGAAACGAGCCTCAATCCCCAGCCACGCAGTGCTGGCAGCGCTTAAAATACGTCTGTTTCCATCGATGTAACAAGCTCATATTGGGGAACTAATTGGTTTCCCAGTAGTGGGTAATTTCTTGTTCCAAATATTAATCCCTTGTTTTTCTGGCACAGAGCCCAGAGTCAGGCAGTGCACTGTAAAGTGTGTTACTGTGCAACTGAAACCTGAACAAATATTTTACAAGATTTGCAGATTAAATGTAAGCAGCTATGCAAATGTGCTTTTCATTTGCAAGCTGCAGTTGATATTGAAGATAAGGATCCATCCTTTACCCAGGTCGAAAACTCTTGAGGTTCTCCGTTTAGGACGAACATTTCAAACGGCAGAATTTTGAAAGGTTCACCTTTTTACCTCCAAGGAACTTTAGGAATTAAGAGTAGACAGATGTCTACTGTAACTCCTAGGTTAGCAACCGGATCCAGGCCTGCTGTTCGAAAGGGGGCATGAAAATTCTCCAACACGACCATCTGAAAATACACCCGATGGCTTGGTTCCTGCTTCTCTCATTTGTACAGGTCAGAGCTGTCTGAGAAATTGTCTAAAGGCCCGTATGCGCGCCCAGAATCTGTTTACGTTGTGATAACTGTTTGCACCCTGCAGGTTTAGAATAACGCTGTACAGGCACTAACTTGAAAATAGATATGCCTTATTTTTCCAAGGTCAATAAAAGCTGTTCTAGACGTGGGTGTTGTGCTCTGGAATGGGGACCGTATTATGAGGATGAGAACCCAGGACTCCTGCCTGGGCTAGAGTTCTGTCCGTTGGGCCCGTCTGCTCTCCTGGGCGGATCCATCCCCAGCCCCTCAGCTTTTTCCGAGCCGGCGGAAAGGCCGGAATTGCTGCCGGGCTGATATGGATCCCTAAGAGAAGCGGCGTGGCTCAGTGGAAAGAGCACGGGCTTTGGAGTCAGTGGTCGTGGGTTCAAATGCCGGCTCCACCAATTGTCAGCTTTGTGACCTTGGGCAAGTCACTTCTCTGGGCCTCAGCTACCTCATCTGTAAAATGGGGGTTGACTGTGAGCCCCCGTGGGACAACCTGATCACCTTGTATCCCCCCAGCGCTTAGAACAGTGCTTTGCACATAGTAAGCACTTAATAAATGCCATCATTATTATTATTACCCCCAACCGGACTCCCGCCAGGAACTGCCCCTCCCAGCTTAGCCTCTCCCACATGGAGTAAGATGAGGGCCCACCATATAAGTACTTTAAAAGAGTACTTATATGTTTCAAGGCAGCATTGAAACATTCTGCCCTATAAGCCAGGCCCCCGGGACCAGTCCAGCTGAGGCCTGACCAGCTGGGGACAATTCTGGATTTTCAAGAAGGCTCGTCACACTGCCGGCGGGACGGCGTTGACAAACAAATGTCTGAGTCTGGCCTTGCTCACCAGTTCCAGGGAGGTGTGTACCCACCTGCGCTCCATTTCAAACCGCAAGCCATTTCCCCTCCTCTCTCCCCCACCTCCCCTTTGCCCTCCCCCTGAGCTCGCCATAATGACAAGAGAAAGTACATCACATTCAAGGCTGCCGTCACAGGGAAGCTCAGGGGACTCTTTATTCTGTGGCGTGGATTAGACTGGAATTTAAAGAAAAAATTAAGTGTGGAGAGCCGACCCAGAAAAGGAAAAGGGGTGAGGCGCCGTCTTGCCATCCATGCCTTGGCGCCTTCCAGCGGGAACAGCACCTGCTTTAACTATCCAGAGTGCAAATTAATCAGCCTCAGGTGATCGAACCAAGGAATATCGAGAGATCGGAATTCCAACTCTGCGGCCGACAGGCTTCACCCGGAGACAGACGACGTCTGTGATTCTTTCGAGGCAAATGATGCAGTGAGTCACCAGGGAGCAAATAAAACTGGATTGGCAGAATTCGTTCAATCTTATTTGGGCCGGTTCCCGGAGATGACATTTTCTGCCCAGCAACCCCTGGGTTTCATAGAACAGTGCTTTGCACATAGTAAGCGCTTAATAAATGCCATCATTATTATTATTATAGTTGGAATACCAGCTCCACGTGCCCATCTGGAGACACCACGCCTCTCCTTGGGGAGCAGCATGGCACAGTGGATAGAGCACCGGCCTGGGAATCGGAAGGTGATAGGTTCTAATCCCGGCTTTGCCACTTGTCTTCTGTGTGAATTTTGGCAAGTCACTTAACTTCTCTGGGCCTCAGTTACCTCATCTGTAAAATGGGGATTGAGAGTGTGAGCTCCATGTGGGACGGGGACAGTGTCCAACCAGATTAACTTCTATCTACCCCAGCACTTAGCACTTAGCAAGTACCCTAATCCCTAACTACCCTAATCCTAATCAAATCCCGGCTCCGCCAATTGTCAGCTGTATGACTTTGGGCAAGTCACTTAACTTCTCTGAGCCTCAGTTACCTCCTCTGTAAAATGGGGATGAAGACTGTGAGCCCCTCGTGGGACAACCTGATCACCTTGTAACCTCCCCAGCACTCAGAACAGTGCTTTGCTCATAGCAAGCGCTTAATAAATGACATTATTATTATTATTAAGTACCATAATAATTGGGACTCAGCGGCAGCTGACAGAGTCTTCCCCGGGTGCGTGTCCTTGTCATTGGCCTGAAGCAGGTCACATTAATTGGACTTTATTCAGCATTTCCTAGGTGCCAGAGCACTGTGCTTAGCACTGAGGCTGATACAAGGCAATCAGATTGAACAGAGTCCCTGTTCCACATGAGACTCATGATCTAAGAGGAAGAGTAAGAGGAGGTATCTTAGCCCCGTTTTACAAGTGAGGAAACTGAGTCTCAGAGAGACTAAGTAGTAAAGCAGTGTGGTCTAGTGGAAAAAACACAAGCCTGAAAGTCAGAGGACCTGGGTTCTAATCCTGGCTCTGCCACTTGTCTGCTTTGTGACCATGGGCAAGTCACTTAACTTCTCTGGGCCTCAGCTCATCTGTAAAATGAGGATTAAAATCCTCCCCCCTCCACTTAAAGTATGAGCCCTATGTGGGAATGAATGTATCCAACATGATCAATTTGTATTATCTGCTTAGAACACATTCATTCAATCGTATTTATTCATTCAATCGTATTTATTGAGCGCTTACTAAGTGCAGAGCACTGTACTAAACACATAGCGCTTAACAGCATTGAAAAGAAAAATTTTCTAAATAAGCATGCCCAAGTTTTCTAGCTCCCAACTCCGTGCTCTTTCCACTAACCCCAGTGCCTCCCATTACGAGCACGGGCTTTGGAGTCAGAGTTCATGGGTTCAAATCTCAGCTCCACCAATTGTCAGTTGTGTGACTTTGGGCAAGTCACTTAACTTCTCTGTGCCTCAGTTACCTCATCTGTAAAATGGAGAATAAGATGGTGAGCCCCCCGTGGGACAACCTGATCACCTTGTAACCTCCCCAGCGCTTAGAACAGTGCTTTGCACATAGTAAGTGCTTAATAAATGCCATCATAATTATTAATATTATTATTACAAAACTTGAAAGATGAGATGGCATTTCCCAAGGTCTCCATGTGGGTGCTTAGACAGCTTCCAGAGGCTCCAAAACCTGGGCCGGGTGAGTAACACAGGGCAAATTATATGCCGCCTTAGACTCCACGGAAATTTTATCCCTTCTATGAGATCTCATCCACATATAGAGAAGCAGCGTGGCTCAGTGGAAAGAGCCCGGGCTTTGGAGTCAAAGGTCATGGGTTCAAATCCCGGCTCCGCCAACTGTCAGCTGTGTGACTTTGGGCAAGACAACTTCTCTGGGCTTCAGTTACCTCATCTGTAGAATGGGGATGAAGACTGTGAGCCCCCCGTGGGACAACCCGATCACCTTATAACCTCCGCAGCGGTTAGAACAGTGCTTTGCGCATAGTAAGCGCTTAATAAATAATAATAATAATAATGCCATCATTATTATTATAGCTAAAGAGTGTCAAAGAGAGGTCCGGTGAGAACGTGATTTTCACAGCCAATTGGAAGACATTTGCCCGGAGAATGAGCTTCAGTCCCGCAGAAACCAAGAGTGGCACTTTGGCCAGCAGCTGTATTCGTCTCCGGTACATTTGTTTGTGGTCCTGTGGATGCGTGCTTAGTGTGAAGTGATTCTCCACCCTTCCAGTCCCAATATTGGAAAAAAAGTCTGGCGACCTTGTTTAAAATCAATCAATCAATCAATCAATCATATTTACTGAGCGCTTACTGTGTGCAGAGCACTGGACTAAGCGCTTGGGAAGTACAAGCTGGCAACATCTAGAGACAGTCCCTGCCCATCAGTGGGCTCACAGTCTAGAAGGGGGAGACGGAGAACAAAACCAAACATACTAACAAAATAAAACAAATAGAATAGATAGGTACAAGCAAAATAAATAAATAAATAAATGAATAAGTAAATAAAAAAATAAATAAATAAATAAAATCCCACTGATGGGGTGTTGGGTGGCTCCCCGTGCCAGCTAAGCTGGTAGCAGTGCAGCAGGTGGAAGAGAGACTTCCTGGGTGCCGCCCCTCAGTTGTCACTGCCGAGTCCGAGAGACGCAGCCGAGGTGAGTCCCTTCCACCCCCAGCACCCATGACCCAAGCGGGCCAGGGCTTGGGGATGCAGTAGCTGGGCTGACTGAGCTGCAGGAGGAAAAGAAGCAACAGAAGCACCTCACGACTGTTAATTTAGGTATCTAGGAGTCTGGCATCCCTGCGTTTTCGTGTGTGGATGTGTGTGTTTCTGTTGGTTCTCCCGAATTCTGTTTCTGCCAATCAATCATATTTATTGAGCCTTTACTATGTTCACAGCACTGTACTAAATGCTTGGGAGAGTTGGTAGATATGTTCCCTGCCCACGTCTCTGCCCTTTCCCCTGCCTTATTCTGAACTTTGTCCGTTTGTCTTCTGTCATCTGTCCATCCCGCCTCCTAGAGCATCCAACCCCATCTCATTTTGCCTTTCCCTTAGCCTGGTCAGTTTGCCTTCTTTTGGATTCAACTCGATGCTTAATACGTTGTCCGGCATAAAGCAAACCCTTTCCGACTTGTTTTAGAGTCATTTTTGAGATCTAGAAGCTGGGAGAATGGAGATGAACTACAGTGAAATGTAAATTTGGCTGTTATTCAATCATTTATTGAGCTCTTGCTGTGTGCAGAACAATGTATTAAGCGCTTGGGAGAGTACAGTAGAGCAATAAACGGACACATTCCCTGGCCATAGTACTACATGATTAATGAAATAAATGATGACATTCAAATTGGATCATTCAGCCCAAACCCTCCAATTGGAGTCTTCCTTCATTGGAGGCTGAATTGTGTGAATTGTCTTTCTCTACTGGTGAAATGAACCAGATTATTGTCAAATACCTACTTCATTTTGTCCTGCGTAGATACAACCGGAGGATTATGGTTGCTGGGATGATTCCCCACAAATGCATTGTTAGAATGCTTAGCCCAGCTTCTCTGAACAACTAGAAAGTATCTCCAGAGTGGTTCCAAAGTACTCCTGGCCATTTTGGGCATCTTGAGAAATTTGGGGGCCTCTTAAGTGGGGGTGACTTTCCAAGAAAATGCAAAGGGATGCAGCAATGGGCCCTAAACCATAGGAAGCCAGTGTTCTTGTGATCTAAGCCTAGGGTATTGTCCAGAAACCTTGGTAACCTTGGTAACGTTGGGCCAATGGTCCCAAATGCTGCCAATTTCAGTGGCCCAAACCCAAACTGTGACACCATGCCATTCACTCTCCAGGGCTTCATCAGAAGCTAGGTGACCCGCAAGGAGCCCAAACAGTAATTTTTCCAGTCTTGGCCAGCCAATGAACCCAGCAGGAATTTGAGGTAGAGGATCCTGGAGGCCAGTGGAGAAGAGGACTCTGTGAGGGCAGGGATTGTTGTTTACCCATTCTGTTTTACCACACTCTCCCAAGGGCTTAGAAGCATCATCATCATCATCATCAATCGTATTTATTGAGCGCTTACTATGTGCAGAGCACTGTACTAAGCACTTGGGAAGTACAAATTGGCAACATATAGAGACAGTCCCTACCCAACAGTGGGCTCACAGTCTAAAAGGGGGAGACAGAGACCAAACATACTAACAAAATAAAATAAATAGAATAGATATGTACAAATAAATTAAATAGAGTAAAAAAATATGTACAAACATATATACATATATACAGGTGCTGTGGGGAAGGGAGGGAGGTAAGATGGGGGGATGGAGAGGGGGACGAGGGGGAGAGGAAGGAAGGGGAGCAGCATGTCATAGTGGATCAGGAGGTCATGGGTTCTAATTCTGGCTCAGCCACTTGCCAGCTGTGTGATCTTGAGCAAGTCACTTCTCTGTGCCTCCGTTACCTCATCTGTAAAATGAGGATTGAGACTGTGAGCCCCATTTAGGAAAGGGACTCTTTTCAACCCAATTGGCTTGTATCCACCCCAGCACTTACTAGAGTGCTTGGCACTTAGTAAGTGCTTAAATACCACAATTATTATTATCATTATTATTATAATTCATTCCCCATTGATTGGTATTTGATGTTTGATGCAAGTTATATGTAGAACAGAATGGAAATCAGCATCAGGTTTTTGATGTTTGATGCAAGTTTTATGTAGAACAGAATGGAAATCAGCATCAGGGTTTTTTTTTTTATATGAACCTAAATCAATCAATCAATCAATCGTATTTATTGAGCGCTTACTATGTGCAGAGCACTGTACTAAGCGCTTGGGAAGTACAAATTGGCAACACATAGAGACAGTCCCTACCCAACAGTGGGCCACAGTCTAAAAGGGGAGACAGAGAACAGAACCAAACATACCAACAAAATAAAATAAATAGGATAGAAATGTACAAGTAAAATAAATAAATAAATAAATAAATAGAGTTATAAATATGTACAACCATATATACATATATACAGGTGCTGTGGGGAAGGGAAGGAGGCAAGATGGGGGGATGGAGGGGGGACGAGGGGGAGAGGAAGGAAGGGGCTCAGTCTGGGAAGGCCTCCTGGAGGAGGTGAGCTCTCAGCAGGGCCTTGAAGGGAGGAAGAGAGCTAGCTTGGCGGAGGGGCAGAGGGAGGGCATTCCAGGCCTGGGGATGACGTGGGCCAGTAAATGCCAGTATCATCTCACCAGGGATGTGGGCCTGGTAAGTGCCCAGAGTGGGGCAGATGGACGAGCCCTGCTCCAGCCCCTGAAGATCCAGAGCACCCCCAGAGAAGGTCATTGCCGAGCTTGTCCCTTGGAGTCACTTAGTCCTCGACTTGATGTGGCCGTAAATTCCTTGCGGGCGGGGATCACGTCTACCAACTCTATTGTATTATACATTCCGGAGCGCTTAGTGCAGTGAACTGCACACAGTAAGCACTCGGTAAATACCACTGAGTAATTATGGCTGGTTCGCCACCAGCCCTTTCCTGTTGGGAAGGAGGTCAGACAGTGAGTGTGGTGCCAGGGAGCCACAACTGTAGGGGCTGACACTACAATTTACAAGGAACTCCTGCAGGCCGCTTTTGTGCCACTTGTCTTATGCTGTCGTCTCCGACCCAAAGCGACGCCATGGATTCATCTCTTCCAGAACGCCCCAGCTCCATCTGCAATCATTCTGGTAGCCTATCCGTGGAGTTTTCTTGGTAAAAATATGAAAGCGGTTGACCATTGCCTCCTTCCACTCAGTAAACTTGAGTCTCCGCCCTCGACTCGCCCACGCCGCTGCTGCCCAGCTCGGGTGATTTTTGGACTCGTAGCAGATTGCCTTCCACCCGCCAGCCACTGCCCAAGCTAGGAATGGAATGAGTATGCCCCTGCTTGACTCTCCCTCCACAGTCGAGTACTGGAAACTCTCCAGATGCAACCCTGAGAGGGGTGCCACTAATTGCGGGCCATTATTCCCCTGGGACAAGGAAAATGTGTTTTCTACAGCTGCCTTGCAAATCAGCGTTCCATGAGGTTTTCATGGCCAGAAAGGAAATTCTCAATTTCCCTCCCAAACCTGGTTCTCTCCATCCCAGTCAACACCACCACCGCCATCCTCCGGTCCACAACCCGCAGGCTCGTTTTGGGCCTTCTTGCCTTTCGACTCTCGTTCGGTCTGACTGTGTCTCGTTTTTTTCTCTACAAAAATCCGTTCCTTCTTTTCCACCCACACACCACCACCCTGATCCAGGTGCACATCACGGTCCTTCAGAAGTGTGACAAGGAGCTCTCTGACTCCCCTAAAGGCCCAGTGCCTCATGAATTAGAACCGCAGGATTAAAACCCAGGTCCTCTGACCCTCAGGCCCAAGGTTCTTTCCACTAGGCCACGATGCTTGCTGAATAATGACAATCCTGCCTTCTTCCCTTCTCTTGAGAGCCTTTAAGCCCCTTTTCCGCCTTCCTCCTCTCCACAGCTCTCCTCTACCTCTTGCAAAGCCCATGGCCCAGGCTTGCCCCTCCACCTCACCCCAGGATGCCCAGAGTGACTTACAAGCCCGGGAGAGAAACATATCCCTTTATCACCCGGCCCGCGTCATCCTAATGCAATTATGTCAGTTGAGGATAAAATGTGGACTGGAAAAGCAATTACTGAGTCAATCTCTTGGCCGATGGGGGAGAGCTAACGGATGGGGACCAAATGCCCAGCTGGAGTGATTTCCTGTCCGTCTAGCCAGTAAATCTCTGGGGGGAAAGATCAATTTCCTTCCCTATCTAACAGTCCCTCAGCTCTGCTCCTGTTTCCCTTCCATCACTCCAGGTGCCCTGGTCCCCTCTGTGCTCCGGGAGAGAGGAGAAGCAGCAGCTTCAGTAAACCCCGAGCCTTTCCTGACAGGCTGCTGCCAGTCTCTGGGAAGACACAAATCAATCGTATTTATTGAGCGCTTACTGTGTGCAGAGCACTGTACTAAGCGCTTGGGAAGTACAAGCTGGCAACATATAGAGACAGTCCCTACCCAGCAGTGGGCTCACAGTCTAGAAATGTACACAAATCATCGTCATCATCAATCGTATTTATTGAGCGCTTACTGTGTGCAGAGCACTGTACTAAGCGCTTGGGAAGTACAAGCTGGCAACATCTAGAGACAGTCCCTACCCAACAGTGGGCTCACAGTCTAAAAAGGGGAGACAGAGAACAAAACCAAACATGCTAACAAAATAAAATAAATAGAATACACAAATGTACTCCGGGGGAACCCTGAGGTAGAAGCCATTTCCTGGAACCCTCTTGGTATGAACCAATCACTCAATCATATTGTGACCTTTCGATATTCGCCCCAACCCCACAGCATTTCTGTACATACCTTTAAATATTATAAATTGCACATAAATCCACATTTATATCTGTCTCCGCTTCTAGACTATGAGCTCATTATCAGCAGGGAACAGGTCGGCTAATTCTGTTGAATTGTACTCTCCCAACTGCTTAGTACAGAACTGGGCATATAGTAAGCACTCAATAACACCATTGATTGATTGAGCAGTTACTGTGTGTTGAGCACTGTACTAAGCACTTGGGAGAGGACAATGTAGCAAAGTTGGTAGACGTGTTTCCTGCCCACAAGGAGCTTACAGTCTAGAGGAGACAGACATTAAAATAAATTATGGGTATGTAGGTAAGGGCTGAGGGTGGGGTGACTGAAGGATACCTTCAGGAAGGAGGCCTTCCCAGACTGAGCCCCCTCCTTCCTCTCCCTCTCCATCCCCCTGACCTTACCTCCTTCCCCTCCCCACAGCACCTGTATATATGTATATATGTTTGTATGTATTTATTACTCTATTTTATTTGTACATATTTATTCTATTTATTTTATTTTGTTAATATGTTTTGTTTTGTTCTCTGTCTCCCCCTTCTAGACTGTGAGCCCACTGTTGGGTAGGGACCGTCTCTAGATGTTACCAACTTGTACTTCCCAAGCGCTTAGTCCAGTGCTCTGCACACAGTAAGCGCTCAATAAATACGATTGATTGAATGAATGAATGAATGAATGAATGAATGAATGATACTCATCCACGTGCAAGGGCGACACAGAAGGGAGAGAGAGTAGGGGAGATGAGGACTTAGCGAGGGAAGGGCTTTTAGGGACGATGTAATTATAATAAGGCTTTGAAGGTGGGGAAGAGAGGTGGTCAGTTGGATATGTGACTTGTCACAACTTCTCTGTGCCTCAGTTCCCTCATCTGTAAAATGGGGATTAAGACTGTGAGCCCCACATGGGACAATCTGATCACCTTGTATCCTCCCTAGCGCTTAGAACAGTGCTTTGCACATAGTAAGCGCTTAACAAATGCCATTATTATTATTATTATTATTATTATATGAAGGGGGCGGGGGAGTTCCAGGCCAGAGGCAGGTCATGGGCAAGGGGTGGGCAGTGAGACAGATGAGTTTTAAGGTACAGCGAATAGAGTTGGACATTTTTGCAGCTGCAGAAGCAGCAGGAGCACAGATGACCTCACTTTAGCCATTCCTCTGCTTGTCCCTTCTAGGTTTGGGGGCCGGCTGGGATCAGGAAGTGTCAGAGGAGAGAGGGCATGCCTCCAAGTCACATTTATTCATTCATTCAATCGTATTTATGGAGCACTTACTGTGTGCAGAGCACTGTACATCTCCCTCCCACACAGCTGGGCGAATGGGGGCACTTTTTTGGGACTCGGGGAGAGGAGGCTGCCCAGCGGTCCATTTCCTGGTGCCCTCTTCCCCACTTCTTCCAACCTACCCTTCCAGGGGAGCTAGCAGTATTGGGGGTGAAGCCACAGCGGTGGGGTGAGGGTTGAAGGAAAGTTCCATTCATTCATTATTCATTCATTCATTCAATCGTATTTATTGAGCGCTTACTGTGTGCGGAGCACTGGACTAAGCGCTTGGGAAGTACAAGTTGATGACATATAGAGACGGTCCCTACCCAACAGTGGGCTCACAGTCTAGAAGTTAGAGACAGAGAACAGGACAAAACATATTAACAAAATAAAATAAATAGAATAAATATGCACAAATAAAATAGAGTAATAAATCCGTACAAACATATACACATATATACAGGTGCTGTGGGGAGGGGAAGGAGGTAAGGCGGAGGGGATGGGGAGGGGGAGGAGGGGGAGAGGAAGGAGGGGGCTCAGTGTGGGAAGGCCTCCTGGAGGTGGTGAGCTCTCGGTAGGGCTTTGAAGGGCTTTATTTCCAGATAATAAAAGAGAGTGAAACGTTCTTACAATATGAAGCTCTCTCTGCAGGTGCCCATCCTGCCTCTGTGTAGGCCGATCAATCAATCATATTTATTGAGCGCTTACTGTGTGCAGAACACTGTACTAAGTGCTTGGGAAGTACAAGTTGGCAATATATAGAGACAGTCCCTACCCAACAGTGGGCTCACAGTCTAAAAAGGAGCCTGCCCCTGCCCCTCCTTCTGCTCCATCGCTCCATTCATTCATTCATTCATTCAATCGTATTTATTGAGCGCTTACTGTACTAAGTGCTTGGGAAGTACAAGTTGGCAACAAATAGAGACAGTCCCTGCCCAACAGTGGGCTCACAGTCTAAAAAGGAGCCTGCCCCTGCCCCTCCTTTTGCTTCATCGCTCCATCCCTCCCCACCTGTGCTCTGTCCTTCTCATTCATTCATTCGTCATTATTTAGCGCTTACTGTGTGAAAGCACTGTACTGAGCGTTCGGGACAGTACAATTTAACAATAAACAGACACATTCCCTGCCCACAATGAGCTCAGAGTCTGGAGAGGGAAACAAGCATTAATATAAATCCATTTAAAATCTATACGAATTTAAAATAGAGAAGCAGCATGGCTTAGTGGAAATGGCGGGGACTTGAGAGTCAGAGGACGTGGGTCCTAATCCTGGCCCTGCCACTTCATTTGTTCGCTCATTCAATCATATTTATTGAGCGCTTATTGTGTGCAGAGCACTGTACTAAGCGCTTGGGAAGTACAAGTCGGCAACACATAGAGACGGTCCCTACGCAACAGCAGGCTCACTTGTCTGCTGGGCGACCTTGGGCAAGTCACTTCACTTCTCTGGGCCTCAGTTACCTCATCTGTAAAATGGGGATTAAGACTGAGAACCCCACGTGGGCCAACCTGATCACCTTGTATCTGTGACTGTGAGCCTACTGTTGGGTAGGGACTGTCTCTATATGTTGCCAACTTGTACTTCCCAAGCGCTCAGTACAGTGCTCTGCACACAGTAAGCGCTCAATAAATACGATTGATTGATTGTATCCTTCCAGGGCTCAGAACAGTGCTTTGCACATAGTAAGTGCTTAACAAATACCATCATCATTATTATTATTCTCTGGGCCTCAGTTCCCTCACCTATAAAATGGGGATTAAGAGCGTGAGTCCCACGTGGGACAACCTGATTACCATGTAACTACCCCAGCGCTTAGAACAGTGCTTGGCACATAGTAAGCGCTTAACAAATACCATCATTATTATATAAGTGGTCCAAAGTCAGGTAGTAGTGCCAAAAGAGCAGAGTTCCCCCTTGATTAGCAGCTCTGATTATGGTATTCAGTGAGCACGTACTTTTATGTCAAGTACTTTAAATTCTAGTGTAGATACAAATTGATCAGATTGGACACTGTTGGGAGGGACTGTCTCTATATGTTGCCAACTTGTACTTCCCAAGCGCTTAGTACAGTGCTCTGCACACAGTAAGTGCTTAATAAATACGATTGAATGAATGAATGAATGAATGTGGGGCTACATACGTTTCCCCCCACTACACACACACAACTCAACACGTGCCCACCCTCCACGCCCCTCCTCCCAAGCTCCGTGGCCCCCCTGCTGCCTGTGCTGCCCTAAAAGAACCGGTTCTGTGCCCTCTTTGCACGGAAATTGCGGCCTAGGTGAAATGATTTGCCCGAGATGACACATGAGGCAGGTGTCAGAAGTGGGATTAGCCTTCCTTTCTCCTGTCCCATGGGATTTTTCCTAGTTAGGCCTCCCCCAAGAAAGCAGCTCACTAAAAATGTCAAAAGACCGGCATGGGGCTCCCATTCCGCCCAGGGGTGGAAAAAAGGGAAAGACAGAATCCCCATCCTCTTCAAAGTAACTAGACTGTGAGCCCGTGGAGTAGCATGGCTCGGTGGAAAGAGCCCGGGCTTTGGAGTCACAGGTCATGGATTCAAATTCCGGCTACTCCAATTGTCAGCTGTGTGACTTGGGGCAAGTCACTTAACTTCTCTGTGCCTGAGTTACCTCATCTGTAAAATGGGGATTAAGAGCGTGAGCCCCACGTGGGACAACCTGATTACCGTGTAACTATCCCGGTGCTTGGAACAGTGCTTGGCACATAGTAAGCGCTTAACAAATACCATCATTATTATATAAGTGGTGTGGGGCTACATACGTTCCCCCCCCACACACACACACAACTCAACACGTGTCTCACCCTCCACGCCTCTCCTCCCAAGCTCCGTGGCCCTCCTGCTGCCTGTGCTGCCCTAAAAGAACCGGTTCTGTGCCCTCTTTGTAAGGAAATTGCGGCCTAGGTGAAATGATTTGCCCGAGATGACACATGAGGCAGGTGTCAGAAGTGGGATTAGCTTTCTCTTCTCCTGTCCCATGGGATTTTTCCTAGTTAGGCCTCCCCCAAGAAAGCAGCCCATTAAAAATGTCAAAAGACCCGCATGGGGCTTCCATTCTAACCAGGGGTGGAAAAAAAGGAAAGACAGAATCCCCATCCTCTTCAGAGTAACTAGACTGTGAGCCCGTGGAGTAGCGTGGCTCGGTGGAAAGAGCCCGGGCTTTGGAGTCACAGGTCATGGATTCAAATTCCGGCTCCGCCAATTGTCAGCTGTGTGACTTGGGGCAAGTCACTTAACTTCTCTGTGCCTGAGTTACCTCATCTGTAAAATGGGGATTGAGCTCCCTGTGGGACAACCTGATCGCCTTGTAACCACCCCAGCGCTTAGAACAGTGCTTTGCACATAGTAAGCACTTACTAAATGCCATCATTATTGTTATTATTATTGTCTGTTTGTTGCCGAATTGTAATAATAATAATAACGATGGCATTTGTTAAGCACTATGTGCCAAGCACTTTCCAAGCACTTAGTATGAGAAGCAGCGTGGCTCAGTGGAAAGAGCACAGGCTTTGGAGTCAGCGGTCATGGGTTCAAATCCCGACCCTGCTAATTGTCAACTGTGTGACTTTGGGCAAGTCACTTCACTTCTCTGTGCTTCAGTTCCCTCACCTGTAAAATGGGGATGAAGACTGTGAGCCCCCGTGGGACAACCTGATCACCTTGTAGTCTCCCCAGCGCTTAGAGCGGTGCTTTACACATAGTAAGCGCTTAATAAATGCCATCATTAGTAGTAATAGTAGTACAATGTTCTGCCCACAGTAAGCGTTCAATAAATACGATTGAATGACTGAATGAGGCCTTCCCTGGCCCCCGAGACGCTCTGGCTTTACCTCCAAACACAGCTGCATTCAATGAGGGCTAATTCCTCCAGCCCCTCCCCAGGTGTGTCTCACTTCCAGACGTCCAAATTCTTTTTTCACAGTCTTCACCGCCAATCTCGGCTCGCTTTCCACACCAATTCCTGGACGGACGGTCCTCCTGGACAGCTCCGAGAATCCCTCCGATGTCGGACTCGGTTTCCTGGAGCCCAGGAGCTTTTTCCTGGTTGCAAAAGGAAAACTCCGAGTCTCCAAAGGTGGCCAACGCCCATGGCCGGATTAAGAAGAGAGAAGGAGGGTGAGGGATAAGGATAATAACAATGATGGCATTTGTTAAGCGCTTACTATGTGCAAAGCACTGTTCTAAGCGCAGGGATAAGGATAATAATAATAATAATGGCATTTGTTAAGCGCTTACTATGTGCAAAGCACCTCCTCCAAGAGGCCTTCCCAGACTGAGCCCCCTCCTTCCTCTCCATCCCCCCCACCTTACCTCCTTCCCTTCCCCACAGCACCTGTATATATGTATATATGTTTGTATGGATTCATTACTCTATTTATTTTAGTCGTATATATCTCTCCCTCGTCCCCCTCTCCATCCCCCCATCTTACCTCCTTCCCTTCCCCACAGCACCTGTATATATGTATATATGTTTGTACATATTTATTACTCTATTTATTTTACTTGTACATATCTATTCTATTTATTTTATTAGTATGTTTTGGTTTTGTTTGCTGTCTCCCCCTTTTTAGGCTGTGAGCCCACTGTTGGGTAGGGACTGTCTCTATATGTTGCCAACTTGTACTTCCCAAGCGCTTAGTACAGTGCTCTGCACACAGTAAGCGCTCAATAAATACAATTGATTGATTGATATCTATTCTATTTTATTTTGTTTTCTTCTCTGTCTCCCCCTTATAGACTGTGAGCCCACTGTTGGGTAGGGACCGTCTCTATACGTTGCCAACTTGGACTTCCCAAGCGCTTAGTCCAGTGCTCCGCACACAGTAAGCGCTCAATAAATACGATTGATGGATCAGGTTGTCCCACGTGGGGCTCACAAATCTTAATCCCCATTTTACAGATGAGGTAACTGAGGCCCAGAGAAGTTAAGTGACTGGCCGAAGGATGAGGCGTGGCTACTCGCAGCCCCCAGGTGAGGATGGGATGCTGCTGATGTTCTGCAAGCGTCGGCCCCGTGGGTCTGGGCCACATACCTGGGCCTTCAACAAGACTTGTCAGTTTTTGGGCCGTGAGAGCCATTGCAAGATGCCATCCACAGGGAAAGAAGAGCCGTGGGCAAGTTGCAAAGACAAGCAGTGGAGAGACTCCCCCAAATATCCCAGAACCTCAGGATGAGAGACCAGACCCTGAAGGATTGGCAGAGGTGAGTACAACGGCTTTAAGTGAATCGGGCTTTTTGGGGGGTATTTGTTAACTGCTTACTATGTGCCAAGCCCTGTTCTAAGCCCTGGGACAGATACAAGGTAATCAGGTTGTCCCACGTGGGACTCATAGTCTTAATCTTCATTTTACAGATGAGGTCACTGAGGCACAGAGAAGTGAAGTGGCTTGCCCCAGGTCATTCAGCAGACAAGGGGTGGAATCAATCAATCATATTTATTGAACGCTTACTGTGTGCAGAGCACTGTACTAAGCGCTTGGGAAGTCCAAGTTGGCAACATCTAGAGACGGTCCCTACCCAACAGTGGGCTCACAGTCTAGAAGGGGGAGACAGACGACAAAACATATTAATAAAATAAATAGAATAGATATGTACAAGTAAAATAAATAGAGTAATAAATACGTACAAACATATATACATATATACAGGTGCTGTGGGGAAGGGAAGGAGGTAAGGCGTGGGGGATGGAGAGGGGGAGGAGGGGGCTCAGTCTGGGAAGGCCTCCTGGAGGAGGTAAGCCCCTCTGACCCCCAAATCCGGGCTGTTAATAATAATGATGGCATTTATTAAGCGCTTACTAAGTGCAAAGCACTGTTCTAAGCGCTGGATGTTGCCACTGAGTCACGCTGCTTGAGGCCAGGGCTTGTTCAGCAGGATCGGGGAAATAGCTTCTGAATTGCAGGTTTTTCCCCTTGCAGATTTCAGTCTAGTTTTAGGAGGCACCGTGCCCCAAACTTGTCCCCTTCTTGGGAGGCAGGAGAGCGGGGACTGGTGTGGGTACCGGGATGTTGTGTCTAGGAAAGCCATAAGTGCTTAGTACGGTGCTCTGCATACAATGGGTGATTGTTTCAGCCCCGAGGAAGCCCAGCCCAATGTAGTGGGTGTGGAGTAGTAGTAATAGCATTTCAGCACTTACTGTGTGCAGAGCTGCCCTAAGTGCTGGGAGAGAATTCACAATTTACTCATTCATTCAATTGTATTTATTGAGCGCTTATTTTGTGCAGTGCTGTGCATGCAATGAATGATTGATTGTTCCAGTCCCAAGGAAGCCCAGCCCAACTCAGTGGGTGTGGAGTAGTAGTAATGGCATTTAAGCACTTACTGTGTGAAGAGCTGCCCTAAGTGCTGGGAGAGAATACACAATTTACTCATTCATTCAACTGTATTTATTGAGCGCTTATTTGTGCAGTGCTCTGCATGCAATGGATGATTGATTGTTCCAGCCCCAAGGAAGCCCTGCCCAACTCAGTGGGTGTGGAGTTAGTAGTAATAGAATTTAAGCACTTACTGTGTGCAGAGCTGCCCTAAGTGCTGGGAGAGAATTCACAATTTATTCATTCATCACAATTTACTCATTCATTCAATTGTATTTATTGAGCGCTTATTTTGTGCAGTGCTCTGCATACAATGGGTGATTGATTGTTCCAGCCCAACGCAGTGGGTGTGGAGTAGTAGTAATAGCATTTAAGCACATACTGTGTGCAGAGCTGCCTTAAGTGCTGGGAGAGAATACACAATTTACTCATTCATTCAATTGTATTTATTGAGCGCTTATTTTGTGCAGTGCTCTGCATGCAATGGATGATTGATTGTTCCAGCCCCGAGGAAGCCCAGCCCAACTCAGTGGGTGTGGAGTAGTAGTAATAGCATTTCAGCACTTACTGTGTGCAGAGCTGCCCTAAGTGCTGGGAGAGAATACACAATTTACTCATTCATTCAATTGTATTTATTGAGCGCTTATTTTGTGCAGTGTTCTGGATGCAAGGGGTAAGCGCAGCCCAACTCATTCATTCAATCGTATTATTGAGCGCTTACTGTGTGCAGAGCACTGTACTAAACTCAGTGGGTGTGGAGTTGTAGTAATAGCATTTAAGCACTTATTGTGTGCAGAGCACTGCCCTAAGTGCTGGGACAGAATACACAATTTACTCATTCATTCAATTGTATTTATTGGGCGCTTATTTTGTGCAGAGCACTGTACTAAGCGCTTGTGAAGTACAAGTCAGCCACAGAGGCGATCCCTACCCAACACCGGGCTCACAGCTTAGAAGGGGAGGAGACAGACAACAAAACAAGTAGAAAGGTGTCAGAACCGTCTGAATAAATAGAACAGTTGTGAATTGGACACAGTTTTTGGGCCACACAGATGCTAAGTGTAGTGGCCGGTCGAACTGGACTGGCCCCCTACGTGGGATCGATAGGTCACCAGGTGTTGGTATTTTAATTTTCAGTGCCCAGCCCACCTTGATTGCTGATGGCTCTTTTAGACTGTGGGCTCAGTGGGCTCTTTTAGACTGTGAGCCCACTGTTGGGTAGGGACTGTCTCTATATGTTGCCAACTTGTACTTCCCAAGCGCTTAGTACAGTGCTCTGCACACAGTAAGTGCTGAATAAATATGATTGATTGATTGATTGATGGAGCAGCGTGGCTCAGTGGCAAGACCCCGGGCTTGGGAGTTGGCAGTCGTGAGTTCTAATCCGGCCTCTGCCACTTTCAATCAATCAATCAATCGTATTTATTGAGTGCTTACTGTGTGCAGAGCACTGTACTAAGCGCTTGGGAAGTACAAGTTGGTAACATATAGAGACAGTCCCTACCCAACAGTCGTATTTATTGAGCAATTACTGTGTGCAGAGCACTGTACTAAGCGCTTGGGAAGTACAAGTTGGCAACATCTAGAGACGGTCCCTGCCCAACAGCGGGCTCACAGTCTAGAAAGGGGAGACAGTCAACAAAACAAAACATGTTAACAAGATAAAATAAATAGAATAAATATGTACAAATAAAATAGAGTAATAAATACGTACAAACACATATACACTTGTCTGCTCTGTGGGTAAATCACTTAATTTCTCTGTGCTTCAGTGACCTCATCTGTAAAATAGGGATTAAGACTGTGAGTCCCACGTGGGACAACCTGATTACCCTGTATCCTCCTCCCACTTCAGCGCTTAGAACAGTGCTTGGCACATAGTAAGCGCTTAACAAATACCATCATTATTGTTATTTCCATGGCTTGGAGGCAGCAGCTGTGTTAAAGGATCTGGGAGGGGAATTAAATGGCTTGGGGGTGGGGGGAAGGATTAAAGGTCATCCCCCCTGAGAAATTTTGGGGGCTGGGGGTGCTGTCAGGGACCTTTTCTGAGCTTGCTTACTTTGACTCCCCCCCGGGGGTGTTCAAAACATTGTTCGGCACCCCCACCTTTACTACTGCAGTCAGAGTAAATGAAATATCTGGTTTGCCAAGGTGTGTGGCACAGGGGAATTCATGGACCCAAACCCTCTCCTCGTCTCCTTCCCCCCACAGTGATGTGACCAAGTTGTTGAATAGCATTCTAATGGCCGTTGGTCCACATTTAGGGGAAAGGAAATTCTGTATGGGTATATGGGTGGGGAGAAGGACGGCGGCCTGGGGGACTGCAGAAATATTGCTGCGGCTTCTCCAGGGTGGGCTGGGGCAGGATTAGAAGTTGGTTCCAGGGCTGAAGCCTTGGCCTGCGTTGGGGTTGGATTTTCAGGAGGAGGTAGCAAATATGAGCCGGCAGTGTATATCGGTGTGTACACAGTGAGTACAGTCCGCAGGGACTTGGCGGAGGGGAGGGGGTTGTTGTTGGTGGAAGCTGGAAGCCACCAACAGGGAACACTAATACCATTATTATCATTATTATTATTATTATTATTAAGGGACTAGAGGTTTTTTGAGGTGGCTAAGAAAGTGCTTTCTCCCTCCTGTCTGTACCAGGCGTGCCTGACAGCGATGGCTGCAGTGAGCCTTTTTTTTATGGTATTTCCTAAGCATTTACTATGTGCCAGGCACTTTACTATGTGCTGGAACAGGTAGAGGCTAATCAAGTTGGATACAGTTCATTCATTCATTCAATTGCGTGGCTCAGTGGAAAGAGCCCGGGCTTTGGAGTCAAAAGTCATGGGTTCGAATCCTGACTCCGCCACATGTCTGCTGTGTGACCTTGGGCAAGTCACTTCACTTCTCTGGGCCTCAGTTCC
The DNA here is from genome assembly GCF_015852505.1 of Tachyglossus aculeatus. Lineage (NCBI taxonomy): Eukaryota > Metazoa > Chordata > Mammalia > Monotremata > Tachyglossidae > Tachyglossus > Tachyglossus aculeatus. The sequence goes on along the minus strand of NC_052086.1, from coordinate 47,135,017 downwards.
CTCACCTGTAAAACGGGGATTAAGACTGTGAGCTCCCCTGTGGGACAACCTAATCACCTTGTATTCCCCCAGCTCTTAGAACAGTGCTTTGCACATAGTAAGCGCTTAATAAAAATGCCATCATTTATTGAGCTCTTACTGTGTGCAGAGCACTGTGCTAAGTGCTTGGGAAGTACAAGTTTGACTGAGGCCTTTGAAGTGACAAAGTGGAGCTTGGAGTAATCCATCCAGCCACCCAGTCTGGATCTGCCTGGTAAA
>NC_052086.1:47131013-47134659 GCF_015852505.1 Tachyglossus aculeatus | reverse complement strand
TGGCACGTGGGGTGGTGTCTACCTCCCATCCACGAGCACGTCCCACACTGGAGGTATACATTCATACGTTCCATAGCCATGGTGAAGGGCCTGGCTTCCAGCCCCACTAGCATTCAGCAGGACGGGACACTCACCGTCCCATGGCTCCTCACTTGGTGTAGGCAGAGCAGGCTTCTCACACTCTGGACAGAGGCGCCCTGCAGCCATCTTCTGCAAATCTCGATCCTCTGCCCTATTGTACTCTCCAAGTGCTTAGTACAGTGCTCTTCCTACAGTAAGCACTCAATAAATATGATTGTCTGACTGACCAGGGCCCCCATTCCTACCTCCCACCAGCCCTGCACTGCCTCCACAGAGTCTCAGGAAGACCAGGCAGCTGACTCTGTAATGACCACAGTTGTAACCATTCATTCATTCATTCATTCATTCATACTTATTGAGCGCTCACTGTGTGCAGAGCACTATACACTTGAGAGAGTACAATATAAGACAGATTCCCAGCCTACAACGAACTTACAGTGTAGAGAACAATTTATAGTCTACAGGATGAGCTTTCAGTCCCTGAGCCTCAAGGTGCTGGAAATTCTGCTCCTCCAGCTACAGGACCCTCCTTATTAGTTTTTTATTTGAATGTCATAATAATGACATTTATTAAGGGCTTACTATGTGTCAGCACTGTTCTAAGCTCTGGGGTAGATATAAATTAATTGGGTTGGACACAGCCCCAGTCCCAGATGAGGCTCACAGTCTATGTAGGAGGGAGAACAGGTATTGAATCCCCATTTTTTTTCAGCTATTTTAGCACCCCAGGCAAGACAGAAGAGCCAGTTCCACCTCATAGGGGGGATTGCAGCCTCTGTAGCCACGCATGTCACAGCAGTAGAAGGGAAGGAGGTCTGAGGGCAGAGGTATAAAGGTTCTGTCTATCCCAGGATGGAGGGGTTAATTTCCCTGTGCTTGCTCTTCTGTGCTTTGTCAGAGCTCTGGCTGCACCTCACTGCCCTCAGTTTCCTTGGGGAGCGAGCCAGGGAGAAGTGAGGGGGAAAGGATTATCGGCCAGGGTGGGCTGGCTGCCTGTCAAGAAGCCACCTGCTGGACTTGGGAAGGTGGGGGGAGAGATGGGAGTTGATCTGGATAGACAAGGAGGTGGAAAGGAAGATGTTTGGGGAGGGGAACCGTCATCCAGCCTTGTCTGCTGCTGAGGTCTGGAGGAGGGCGGGTCTGCTTCACCCTCTTTGGGATAGAATTAGGGAATATGTCTTTTTTGTTGTATTGTACTTTCCTAAGCACTCCCCCCAACCCCCCACAGCACTTAGTATAAAGCCTGGAACAAAGTAAGCACTGAACAAATACCACAGTTGTTATTAAATCGATTCCAGGAAATCCCAATAGCAGCACTTGGGAGGAGGGAGCTGGGGGCAGAGGAGGGTTGTGAGTTTGGGAGGGTAGAGGTGGGAAGAAGGGGCTTGAAGAGCACAAGTTTCTTCCACACTCAGCCAGTAAAGATCAGCGGTGTCAGGTAGAAGAGCAGCAAATGGAAGTGAAGGCACCAGCAAAGTTCAACTAAAGTCTGACCAGTTCACTGGAGTCCACAAAGACATTGACCTATTGAAATTTTCCCAGAATTTTTTTTTCCTCACTAGTTTCCAGAAGCGAAGGTTAGATTACAAAGGGCATTGTTCTTCCCTGAGAAAAAGGCGCATTGATAGCCTGCCCTTAACCCAGAGTAAAGGCAGTCATGTATTTCAGAGATAGGCCTGGTTATGTGGCGGGTTTGGCTCAATAGGGGGCTAATAAGGAAATTTGTTTCCAGTTTGAGAGAGTCTCCATTTGAGGAGACTGTAAGCTCCACAAGATGGAATCCCAGAATTCCAAGTGGTAGTCTGGCCTTGATCTTGAGCTGGTGGGTTGGCCCAAGTTGAGTTTGAATTTGATCCCTGCTCAATTTAGGGTCACACTCCTTCTGTCCCACCTCCTCTTACCTTTCAGGACTAGAGAAAAGGTGACTTTTTTCCTGGGGGGGTGGGAGGGGGGGAATGAGGCAGCTATAATGAGTTTCCTAATCTTAAAGGTATAAATGTTGTGTGATTTCTTACTTGGAGTGAGGTGAAATTCATTGCTAGCCATGGTAGTCTACAATTAATGGAAACATGAAACTTCTGTAGTAGAAGAATTGAACAAAATGAACCCTCTAATTCATTTTCTCTACCAGTTTACAACAATGCTTTTCAGTTCTAGAAAATTCCTGTAGACCACTAAAGACATGATAATGATAATAATGATGACATTTAAGTGCTTACTTTGTCTCAAGCACTATTCTCAGTGCTGGGGTAATAAAAGTAATCAGGGAACTGATTTGCCCAAGGTCTTTCAGCAGACAAATGGAGGAGCCAGGTTTAGATAGCAGTTTTTTCTAACTCCCACACTCATGCTCCATCCATTATGCCATACTGCTTCCCTACAACTGTAAACTTAATTCTGCAAGCCTCTCCCACTGGTCTCAATTTGATCATCTCCTATTCTGGTGTACATAATTCCAATGAAACTGACCACCATTTGGGGAGGAGTTGATAATTCCAAATGACTCCTTAGGCCATATGTTCTGTAATTGAAATTTCTCCCAAACTGTAATGGGCTTTATTTTAAGCAGCTAAAGTTACAGAATTGAAGCTTAATATGAAAATTGTGAGAAAAGAAATTGGCAGCCAGAGACTATATGCTGTGCTGCAAATATTTACAAGAGATAGCTCTGAAATCTGGCATATTTAAGCCACCAGCTTAGAAATTTTGTATTACCTGTTTTTTCACACGACTGTAAAGCCCATAAATTTAAGAAATCGAAGTAATAATTAATGATTTAAACTTCTAGAGCATGTTTATAATTAAACTCGCTGTACAGTTGCAATGAGGGTTTTCTTTCTCTAGTAGCTTCAATTCAGCGGAGACAAGAAAAGGATTGATGTTTCTGGGATTTGATTGCCAGTCTTGGTAAGGTGTTGTTTCTTTTCCTGCTTTTATTTTTATTATGTCATTTCATAACAATATGTCTGATTTAAAAAAAAAAAACAATTCCAGTGCCCAAGTACATCTGTGGGTGTCAGTTCTAGACTGTGAGCCCGTTGTTGGGCAGGGACCGTCTCTATATGTTGCCGATTTGTACTTCCCAAGCACTTAGTACAGTGCTCTGTACATAGTAAGTGGTCAATAAATTCGATTGAATGAATGAATGAATTTGATCATTTTACCTGCTGGGTTGAGTTAGAGAATTGATGGGAATTGCTCTGATTCTATAGAACTAAATTTAGGATCAATCAATCAATCAATCGTATTTATTTAGCGCTTACTGTGTGCAGAGCACTGTACTAAGCACTTGGGAAGTGCAAGTTGGCAACACATAGAGATGGTCCCTACCCAACAGTGGGCTCACAGTCTAGAACGGGGTGACAGAGAACAAAATAAAACATATTAACAAAATAAAATAAATAGAATAGATATGCACAAGTAAAATAAATAAATAAATAAATAAATAGAGTAATAAATACGTACAAACATATATACATATATACAGGTGCTGTGGGGAAGGGAAGGAGGTATGGTGGGAGGGATGGATAGAGGGAGGAGGGGGAGAGGAAGGAGGGGGCTCAGT